>NW_027498958.1:0-97883 GCF_021521415.1 Bidens hawaiensis
TCCTCATTTGGGTTAAACTCTTGACCCAACAAAAAGGGGAATAGAAGCGAGCCCCGAGAATATAGAAGCCATCATTAGTTTAAAGTCTCCTGGGAATGCTTAAGATGTCCAAAGACTGACGAGAAGAATAGCTGCCCTCAACAGATTCATTTCCAGAGATGGTGCAAAGACTTCTATGATATCTTGAGGAAAAATAAAAAGTTTAAATGGACTCAAAGGCATGAAGATGCACTAAAGGCTCTTAAGGATTATCTATCCTTATCGCCTGCTTTGATGAAGCCAATAGATGGTGAGCCGCTGTCCCTATACTTAGCGGTGTCAGGAAATGCAATCAGTGATGTTCTAGCCAAGGATCTTGAAGGACAATAGCACCCTGTATATTATGTAAGTAAAAGCCTGTTAAATGCAGAGGTCAGGTATTCTCATCTTGAAAAAATAATTCTTGCTTTGATTATGGCCTCAACCAAGTTGAGACACTATTTTTAAACACATACTATTATTTTAAGAACTAATTATCCTGTTAAGAATGTGCTTATAAAACCAGAATTGTCAGGAAGTATGGCCAAATGGACTGTGAAATTGAGTGCATATGATATTCAGTATGAGCCCAGAACAGCCATTAAGTCACAAGCACTTGCAGACTTTGTGGCTGATTTCAGTAGTGACATGCAAGAGGAAGCTGATTTGGAGGTTCAGCAACTGAAAGAAACCAAGGATCCTTGAATCCTCTTTACTGATGGAGCATCCAACGTAAAAGGAACAGGATTGGGTATCCTACTGAAATCGCCACAAGGGGACATAATACCCCAGTCCATTGCGTGTGCATTCCAAGCCACCAATAATGAAGAGGAATACGAAGCTCTGATCGCAGGTTTGAAATTAGCTAAACATATGAGGATCAGGTATCTTCAAGTATATGTAGATTCGTTATTGATGACTAACCACTTTAATGGCTCATATGCTGTTAAAGGTGAAAACTAATCAAATATCTTGATGTTGTGAGAGACCTATCAAAGTTCTTCGATTCTTTTAGTATTATAAAGGTACCAAGAGAAGAGAATGCTGGGGCAGATGCCTTAGCAAATTTAGCTTCATCATTGAAGATTCCAGAAGATACGAAGATCTCAATCATCCATATACTCTCACCAGCAATAGGAGAACAAGAAGTTGGGGAGATAAAAACTGACAAAGAGATAGTGCCTTGGGATCCATTACCCTCAAGTAATCAAGGATCTTGGATCCTCCCGATCAAGAAGTTCATTCAAAATAGAGAGATTCCAGCCACAGAGAATCCTAAGTCCTTCAACTTAAGGTATCACAATACATTTTATTAAATTATATTCTGTATAGAAAATCTCTTGCAGGTCCATACATGAGATGTATCGAAGATCCTGAAATTCAAGAGATGCTCAAAGACTTTCATGAAGGAGATTGCGGTAATCACACTAGAGGTAGAGCCCTATTCTCTAGGATTGTGAGAACAGGATACTTCTAGCCTACCATGAAGAGAGACGCCATGGAGTACTCAAAGAAGTGTGACTCATGTCAAAGACATGGCAATATTCTACATCAGTCAGCAAAGCCTATGTATCCTATATCCTCATCATGGCCTTTCATGAAGTGGGGCATGGATATCGTGGGTAAGCTACCTAAAGCGCCAGGAGGAAAAGTATTCATGCTTGCAATGACTGATTACTTTTCAAAGTGGATAGAAGCAGAAGCATTTATTCAAGTCCGCAAAAAAGAGGTGATATCCTTCATTAAAAGAAATATTATTACTATATTTGGTATCCCTTCAGAAATTATTTGTAACAATGGTTTCCAGTTTATCGGGAAAAGCACCTCTAACTTTTGTGACAGTTGGGGCATCAAGATGATTACTTCTACTCCGGTGCATCCTCAAGCTAATGGCCAGGCGGAGCCAAGTAACAAGATTATCATCAAAAACTTGAAGAAGAAACTTGGATCCAAGAAAGGCAAGTGGGCAGAGGAACTTTCTTATGTTCTATGGGCTGATAGAACAACACCAAAAAATGCAACAGGTCAAACACCCTTCTCATTGGTGTTTGGCTCAGAAGCTGTAATCCATACGGAGATGGTGGTTCCTACTGCCAGAACAAGTATCTGTGATCCTCAAGTCAACAATGAAATCCTTCTCCAAGATCTAGATACTGTTGATGAGCTCAAAGACCTAGGTAAGATCAGAATGGCAGCATATCAGCAAAGGGTAGCTGGGGCATACAACAAGAATATCAGGATTCGAAGATTTCAAGAAAGAGATCTAGTTTTGAGGAAAGCCTTCCAAAATACAACCAATCCAGCGGATGGAAAGCTAGCACCTAAGTGGGAAGGCCCCTACTTGATCGAATCAGAAGCATGAAAGGGGGCATATCATCTATTTACTATGGAAGGTGACCGACTACCAAGAGCATGGAATGCTATCCATCTCAAGAAGTACGTTTTCTAGTCAGGATCAAGTATCCTTAAAGAATCAAGCATCCTTAAAGGGTCAAGGATCCTAAAATTGGTAATATCTATCTGATCACTTCTTTATCTCAAATTCTTATTAATTTAAGGATAATATATTTTTAACGTTTGTCTTTTTCCAAGTTTTAAATAACAATGCAGATTTCAATAAGAGGTTCAATGTCTAAGAGGTTGGCCACCTCTCCCTTACACTTAAGGTACTTTACTATTTCCCATGGCCTAGCCCACGATTAAGGTATGACCCCCGATGGTCAAATCTTCTAAGGTTTAAAGGTTTTCACCTTTCTTACGAATTAGAGTTTCTACACTCTCGCCTGTAGCACACGCTATCCAACGTATAGTCCAGTGCAGCGGGACCAGTACACGCTTAGTGGCTGACAATTTCGTTGTTCTCGGCTATATGGAGGATCCTACGATTTATGGTAGACGTACCATACCACCGGTTTATAACATTTTCATGTTATCTCACGTTTGGGCTAAGTCCCCAGTTTGGGCTTGTCCCTAGTTTAACACCAGTTTGGGCTTGTCCACAGTTTCACGGGCTTGTCCCCAGTTACACGGGCTTGTCCCCAGTTGCACGGGCTTGTCCCCAGCTACACGAGCTTGTCCCCAGTTGCACGGGCTTGTCCCCAGTTTATTTTATGGGCTTGTCCCCAGTTTGTTGGGTTTAATCCCAGTTAATATCATAAGTTATTTGCATCAGGTATCCTAAATTCAATTACAAGGATCTCCGGAAGAGAAGTTCCAAAGGAAACTCCATTATGACAATTATGTCCAGCTTTTCAAATCTCATCTGTTTTGCAGGAAGTTTGATTTCAAAGGCAAAATGACAGCTGTGATCTTATCACAACCACCATTTTGGGGGCAATTTTTAGTGCACGGAAATTTGACACTGTGGATATGTTATCCTGGCATATAATCTGGATCAATTATCCTTAGAATGTGTTACAGATCCTGACAGGATCAATGATCCTCAGTACTTATTATTTATTAACGATTTTCCTTTGTTATGTTGATATTTTTGGTAGGTACAACGGCTAATGACCAAGTCCAACCTATAATATCCCAATCAAATCAATTAAACGCGTGGATAATGAAGGAAACAACTATAATGAAGGAAAGGCTTGATTATAGGCTAAAAAATAGGGATATTTGTTATATTATTTTTGTATAAATTGAAGCTTGATCAGCTAGGACAAGGACACTCTGCTCTCTACGAAATTATCATTATACACACACTTAGACATCATTGTAATCACTGATCAAAGCTTCCATCCTTCTAATCTTATTTTTTTGATTAATAAAGTGGTGATAGACGATTTGTCATCACCTGGGGTTTTTGTGCCGGCGATCCGAACCAAATCAAGGGCTTTTCCTCATAACAAATCCGTGTGTTTGTGTTTGCAATCAATACATATTCGTTTTCATCATCATAGCACTATACCCCACCTAACGAATTTGGATACATTATCCTTGGTAATTTTTTGTCCAAAACAGTACTGATCCAGGATATTGAATGCTTCTTCAAGATCTCTGAGGTGATCCTCAGCTCTCTTCGACTTCACCACCATGTCATCAATGTAGACTTCCATGGTCTTGCCTAACTGATCCTTGAACATCATGTTGACCAATCTTTGATATGTTGCCCATGCATTTCTTAGTCCGAACGCAATAGTAATATAACAATATATGCCAGTAGGAGTCATGAATGTTGTATCCTCATGAATGTGGTTCCATCTGAATTTGTTGAAATCCAGAGGAGGAATCCATAAAGGTAAGAATCTCATGTCCTGCCGTTGCATCCACCATGGAGTCTATATGTGGTAATGGTAAAGGATCCTTGGGGCATGCCTTGTTTAAATCAGTAAAATCGACACACACCCTCCACTTTCCATTCTTTTTAGAAACAACAACCACATTAGCTAATCATCGAGGATACTTAACCTCTCTGATCATACTGACCTTAAGAAGTTTTTAAACTTCTTCTTGTATGATCGCGTTCCTCTCAGGAGCGAATTTCCTTCGCTTATGATGGATGGGTTTAATAGATAAATCAAGGCCAAATTTGTGGGTAATTACCTTCTTAGAAATACCTATCATGTCTGAGTGTCGGAAGGCAAATGTAGACTTTCATCGCTTCAGGAAGGATATTATATCCTCCTCGATCTCATTGGAGATACCGGATCCTAGGAACACTTTCACATCTGGATCCTCGGGATCCAAGGATACTTCTTTTATGTCTCGCTCCCGAGCCTCCAACACGTTCCTAGGATGCTGTTGTGGTTGCTATGTTATCGTTTGTTTAGCTGATGGCTTCATGGATGAAGAATAATAATTCTTGGCTTCTACTTGGTCACTATCTATCCTTACTACTCCCCAAGGAGTCGGCAGTTTGATGCACTGATGGTAAGTAGAGGCTACAGCCTTCATTCATGTAACCAAGGCCTGCCCAAAATAACATTGCAACAAGGTAGGTTATCAATAACATAGAATCTTTTGTAAGAGTTTAACCCTTCAATGTATATTGGGAGTTTGATGTCCCCCAATGTTTTCTTGGTCTCGCCACTGAAACCAACTAGCAACGACGTCCTCGGGATGATCTCCGAGTATGGAATGTTCATTTTCTAGAGGATATCGTGTTTAATGATGTTGACCGAGCTTCCATCATCAACTAGGATCCTGCATACATATTGGTTAGAAATAAACAAAGTTACAATCAAACCGTCATGAGGTGGATCCTGGATGCTTGATTTATCTTCTTCATCAAAGAAGATCTTTGTCAGTCATCAAAGAGGTGGATATGACTGTCGTTTTCCATTCTCCAACTTGGTTTCTTTAGCGTGTCTTTTTGCCAAAGAGAAAGAAGTGCCACATATATCTGAGCCTCCGGAGATGAAGTTGATCACTTGTGCATCTGGTGGGGGTGGAGTTGCTTTTTAAGGAACCTCTTCAGGATCTTGGATCCTTGACTTTTTCTTCCCAAAAGTTCCCTAAAATGACCCTTGCTTAGGAGGTATCCGATTTCCCTCCTCAAACCAATGCAATCGTCCGTCATATGGATTTGTCTCTGAAGGTTGTTGGCTTCTCGTTCTTTCAAGGCTACCTTGCCTTTTCTCCTAGATCTTTCATGGCACAAATCAAGCCATAAGTATCCACAGAGAAGCAGTACTCTGAGATGTTGGGGTAGTCTTCATCATCATCTCCCTCGTCAACTGCTCGGACGTTTTGGTTGTTTAATTTGGAGTACGGCTTCGATTTATTGTTTCTGAACGAGGATCCTTTATTCTTGTCAGGGGATTCTTGCTTCGTTTGAGCCCCTAATCGTTCTTGGATCTATTTGTCATCTTCCAGCCGTATGAACCTCAGTGCTCTGTTCCTTACTTCATCTAAAGACCTGCAAGGAGTCATCACAAGATCATCATAAAAGGGGGAGACCCTATTTAGCCCCATCTTGAAGGCTTCTACAGTCGTAGCCATGTCAAGATTAGGGATTTCTAGGGCCTCCCTACCGAACCTCGTGACAAAATCCCTGAGGGATTCATCATTGGGTTGGAAAACTTATATAAGTCACTAGTTAACTTCTCAAATTTCCTACTGCACAAAAATTGGATATTGAATAAGTTAACTAAATGTGAGAAAGAAGTAACAGAAAAGGTAGGAAGACTTAGCAGCCATTTTAAAGCAGATCCTGATAGTGTGGATCCAAAACCCTTGCACAGACAAGCCTCCTTGAGCCTCTCAGGAATTGGATTGATCTCTATCCTTTCTCTGTATTGGGCTACATGCTCTTCAGGATCAATGGTCCCATCATACACTTTCATGTTGGGGATTTGAAAGCGTTTCGGGATCTCCACGTCACATATTGGTGAAGCAAAACTGGACAATTTATGGCTTCCTTCCGGTATCTCAGGGATTGGAAGGATTTGTAACGATTCCGGCAAATTCAGGTATACCCTAGCCGGAATATACTATTTACGCGTTATTTAATACCGAATATATGAATTATAAGGTGTCTATACGAGTATATAAGATTCACAGTACGAATTATACTCGAATGTATAAGCTAGTCGTATTGGAATTACGATTAACCGATGAACGGTTATTGAAACCCGAACGAATCGGGGATTACGTCATAGATGAAATATATGATGTTTAGTAAGGTTTACGAAGTATTAAGGCTTCGGGATAAGTGAATTATAGCACAGAAAAAGGATTTCGATTTATTAGTACGTCGGTACGTTAAACGAAACCTTTAACATCAAACCAAGCAAGAGACGATCGATCAAGCCGAAAAAGATGCACAATGACCGACAATATGATGTGTTGAGTCAATAAATGTCATGGTTTAAGTTTTTAAAGATTTTAAATCGGTTTTATATAAATTTTATTTTTAAGCCGAAAAACGACCGTTTTAGCCTCGTTTTAAGCCGAATTAAGCGTTTAACCAAAAAACGAACTGAACCAGATTATCCACAACGTTATCTGGATTACACAATCCAAATGTGTGGCCATGGTTGGAGTTGTGGGCCCCCCCCCACCTTACAATGGACCGATCGGTCCATAGCCTCACACACACACATTACATTTTCTTTTTTCTAAGCTTCCAACTCCAAAATCCTCTCAACACACTTCAACCTTCATCCAAATCCTTGATTTTGAACAAGAATCATAAGGTAAAAACATGGTTTTAATGGTTGATTCATAGTTTTGATTCCTTGATCTTGAGAAAATGAGGTTTCAAATGAAAAATGGGTGAAAACCCGAGATGAAACCGATTCTTGGAGGATCAAGTGATGTATACAAGTTATAAAAAGGATCTTGATCCAAGAAATGAGTTAAAAGAGTCAAAAACGAATTTTTACGGTCAAAATCTTTGTTTTGATGTTTTAATCGAAACCATGAAAGTAATGGCTTGATTGTGGGTATAACTTGCTTGGTGTGGTGTTGTTGTGCTTGTAGGTGTTGTATCTAGTGGCTAGCAAAGGCTAGAAACCAAGATCTTTGCGATCTAACGCTAGAAAACACAAGGTAGTTCGGTTTTCGTATGATTTAGATAATTTGGACAGATTGTGATAGACCAAGAGTTGGGTCACGAAATTTCACAGAGATGATCTACACATGAAAATATGAGATCTGTGAATTTTTGGTAATTTTTGGATAAAGGATGAATATTTGGTGAATTTAATGCTCGGTTTTGGCCAAAAATGGTGAAAAATAGCTAAACATCATGAAAAATTCTGGACAATTTAAGATAAGCTTTTTATAACATATAAAAGTCACACACAAAATTTCAGGTTCATTGGAGAAGTCTAAGTAGGCTTTTCGGTAAAACGAGTTCTAGGGATTTCTAGCTCGGTTTTGGTAAAAATGGCATGAAAAATGAGTTTTTGGTTCTGGAAAAATTACAGGGAACTATGTGGGTGACAGGGGTCATCCCCGAAAAATTTGGGATTTTTCGAAGGTCGTTTGGTATTTTCGACATATTTGGTGTTTAAATGACGTTTAAAAATGGTTAAATAAATTTTAGATAAAAAATTAATTCTGGAAAAATTTTATAAAATTCCTTACTGTCAAAATATGGTTTGTACAAAATTTCAAGGTCCGAGACTAAACGGATATTTATTTGTGCTAAATGGAACTTAAAAACAAACTTTTAAAGCTTAAAACGAGTAAACCGGCGAAGTTCGCCTAAGCGAGCTGACTGGTGTTTGAAAACCTTAAAAATGGATGATTTTTATGAAACTAAGTTAATCAAGTAAAAATAAATCATCCGAAAATAATTCGGGTGATTTGGGTAATTTTACCCGACTTAACCATTTCCGGTGTATTAAAGGCGGAAACGGGCCCCGCGGCCAAACGGGGTGTCTAACCGAGCTCTAATTTCACCACTTTAATGAAAATATCAATAATAACTATTTTCGGGTCGTATGTGGTCAAACTCATTTTTTTTGAAAACATAAAGACGGATAACCGTGCTAGGCACGTAAAACGAGAAAACAAATTAACGGTAGTTTTGACTAAAGAACTCTAAGTGATATCACAATCTAAGTCCTGAAAAGTATTTCGGGGTTAACATTGTCCCCGGATCGTGTACGGTACTGGGTTAGCAGTGTCCCCAGACGTACCGGTTAACACGAATTTAAGTTATATTGATAGAAATTGTGTAGTAACGATTTGGGGATCGTATTACAGATCTGTACCAGTAGCCGTGCACCGTAGTACATCTTTGCTCACAAGAAGGTGAGTTTTCACGAGCCCCTTTTACTGAACTGTTTTAAATATTTTCCCGGGGCGGAAAGCATTTTTTTTATCAAAGTGTTTAAGTACATGCTGATCGCATGGAAATGAACGTATTTATATAATGTTTATTGTACGGGAATCATACGGTAATGAATTAAGATTGTAATTGTCTGAGTTGCTAACAGTGTAAGGCCCGAAACAGTGTTCTGGGGTAACCGAGTTCCCAGAGGTTATTAAAAGTGTTCTGGGGTAACCGAGTTCCCAGAGGTTATTAAATGTGTTTCTGGGGTAACAGAGTTCCCAGAGGTTATTAAATGTGTTTCTGGGGTAACAGAGTTCCCAGAGGTTATTGGAAGTATTCTGGGGTAACAGAGTTCCCGGAGGTTAATCGATATGTTTTGGGATTAACAGAGTTCTCACTTGTGGGCTCAGCATAATTACATCGCTTATTTATGATTATTATAATGATTTGTTATGGTTTATTTAAATTAGTGAAACTCACCAACTATTCGTAGTTGACCCGTTTTCTTTACATGCTTTCTAGGTACACTCAAATTGGAATGAGTGATATGTGTTCGATGCTGTGTGCTATTTTGTGGAAGTCTAGAGATCTATATTTTGCATTAAATATGCTAATGTACTATCGGTAACACTTATGTGATAACGCTTAGATGGTTATGAAATTCAGAACAATGTAATACGTTTAAATTAATGTAGTGGTGTTTTCTTTATAAACAATGCTGTTGATATCAGATGTGTCTGTTGCATCCCGTGTACGTTTCCGCTGCGGTTACGGGGTGTTACAGAACTTGGTATCAGAGCCAGGTTATAAAGAATTAGGATGTCTTTAAAAGATACCTAAAATATAACCAGTAGCTCAACTGTTATAGGATCTGAATATCAACTAATAAATTATTGTGACGAGGTCTGGATGAACTTGGATGGACAAGTGAGTTATTATGGTCCGGAACATAATAACAGACTTGTCCGCACGAGGGAATTCAGAGGAAGTCACGTGGGACTTTAATAGGTAAAATCGGCAACATATGTGTAAGTATATGATAATATTTTTATGTGAAAAGGTTGTATGAATGTGTGTATATTAATTTAATTAGGATTTACATTATGAAAAGGACTATATGTTTGCTAACTTGTGTACAGGTAAGCATGTCAAGATCACGAAGTTTATCTGTAGAGGAGGACCCGGAGGAGGCCAGTTCCGGGGACTCTAGGAGTGTACGCTTAGCTTCCAGCACCGAGCCTTCTGAGACTAGCCTTAGGAGTGCTAGCTTGTCCTCCCCTGCTAGGGTTACCAGGTCTCCCACCCCACCCGCACCTTAGGTCACCCTCACCCCTCCCAGACCAGGTCCCCGCCTCACGGCGCGGATCAGTGTCCCGTATGTTCCACCTACCTTTACCCCACCCAGATCCACTTACCACAGAGGCGAGTCCTCCCGCCCCCAGCCCGGGCCTGTGCCGCCACCTGTGTGGGGTACCCCCAGGCCAGTGAGGGATGAGCATCCCTCCACCGAGGCGGCGTGGCTCCGGGTGCTCACCGAGCGGATGAATGAGCACACCACCGCCTTGACGGTGGGTATTCAGAGGAGGAACCTCTTGGTGGATTGCATACTGGACAGCCAGCATGCGATCGCGCAGCTGAGGAGGGAGGACGCCTACTCCCTGGGGTTGATTGACCAGATGGAAACACGGATCCGGGGTTTAATGGCAGTGATTGTGGGGATGGCGGCGGTGTTGGTGTGGTTGGTATACCACCGTGTTTAGATCATGTTAGGGTGGTGGTAGTCAGGGACCGCTTTTTGTTATTCTGTGTAAGCAGTTAGTGGTGATGCTAACATAGAGCGAATCTTGGGTAGTTATAATACAACCACTGGCCCTTAGGAGGGTCTCTTTTGGGGTATATCATTATAGATACTTTTGGGTATCATTCAAGCACTGACCCATTGCGGGTTATGTCGAGATGATGCCGACATAGGCCCTATGTATGAAAATTTAGCCGATGTAACGGTGTGACAGGGAAGTAATGTGAACGGATGTTTGTGTAATATGTACTAATGTTTATTAATGAATGGTATGTTTGTTGTGTTTTATGATTGGAACTTGTATTAATTATATATATTTTTCTGAATGTTGTGTAGAATGGCACCAAAACGCTCAGCCCAATTGTCGGAAGTGGACGTGAGCCGTTTGATTGCTCGACAGTTAGAGGCGACGATACCGGATATAGTATCGCGCATCGCCGCCAGTATTAACAATTCGATCAATCCAACCCCTCCGAGCAATCAAACGACCACCAATAATGACGGGGAACGAAATACTAATCCTCCGCAGAATGATAACACGATTCCGAGTAATGACGCACCGCCTAGGGTGGTCGTTACAGACAGTAATGGCCCTATACCTCCTGTAGAAACGAACCGCACTGAACCAATTCCTGTATCCACGGGATGTTCAATCAAAGACTTTATGTTGTGCAAACCCCTAGAATTTAGCGGGTCTGAGGGACCCAATGGGTTGGTTAAGTGGATTGAGAAAATAGAGGCTGTTGTGAACATCAGCAACTGCCCTGAGGATTACGTTGTTAAGTATGCTACCTGCACGTTCACGGACCATGCCTTGACATGGTGGAACACCATAGTGCAGACTCGCGGTCAGGCGGCGACAAACCGCATGACCTGGACAGAGCTCAAGGCTCTCGTACTGGAACATTTCTGCCCGAAAAATGAACTGCAAAAGTTAGAAAACGAATTGTGGAACCTGGAGATGCAGGGGGCAGACCACTTAGGTTATACAAACCGATTTAATGAATTGTCGCGGTTAGTGCCATGGTTGGTCACCCCAGAGTCAAAGAGGGTCGAGCGTTATATTTGGGGGCTAACTCCACTAGTAAGGAGTATAGTCAACTCTGGGGGACACCAGACGTTTGAGAGTGTGGTGACGCAAGCTGGTATCATCACATACGATTTCGGGAGGAGTGGGTCACTGAAGGTGGCAGGAGAGTCTGCTGGGGGAAAGCGAGGTACGTATGACAATAGGATCCGGGAGAAGCAGCAAAGTAAACGTGCTAGGCCCGCTGCCCAGAACTACACCATGACTAGTTCGGGCGGAAGGCAGGAATCGCAGAAAGGGACGTTCCCTAAATGTGGGAAATGCGGTTGCCAGCATGGTGGCGTGTGCAAGGAGGTAGTGTGCCACCGGTGTGGCAGGAATGGGCACTACGCACCGAGTTGTAGGACAACCCTGCAAAATCTGAACCGACAACCGCAACCTATCCGTGCGCAGCCTTTTAGGACCCAACCAGCCCGACAGCAAAACCCGCAAGGAAACCAAATGGTGACCACCAGCCGTGCTTGCTATGAATGCGGCAGCACAGATCACTTCAAAAGACACTGTCCGAAACTGAACCAGGGAGGAAACGGGAGGCAACCCATGGGTCAAGCATCGTCGTCCAATCCGGTGCGAGGCCGAGCATTCGTGATGGGGGCGAACGAGGCACGCCAGGACCCCAGCGTAGTGACAGGTACATTCCTCGTCTCTGATCATTACGCTTCTGTATTATTTGATACAGGCGCCGATAGAAGTTTTGTCTCCGTTAGATTCCTGTCGATAGCAAACCTTCCTACTGGTGAAACCATAGAACCTTACACCGTAGAAGTCGCTAACGGTAAAACCATGATAGTTAATCAGATAGTTCGGAATTGCCCTTTTATTCTGAACGAACAATCCTTTCTGATTGACTTGTTACCGGTAGAATTGGGTAGTTTTGACGTGATAATGGGAATGGATTGGTTAGCGTAATAGGGTAGAAATAAACTGTGAAAAGAAAATCGTCAAGATCCGGGTGTCGGATGACGAAGAGGTATTAGTGCAGGGTGAGAAGTCGGGCAATATGATACCGTTTATATCCCACCTCAAGGTGTTAAAATATATACGCCAGGGATGCGTGGCGTATCTAGCGAGCTTGACGGCCACGGATCCTGAGGAAAAACGGGTGGACGATATCCCCGTGGTACGCGAATTTCCACAAGTTTTCCCAGAGGAACTTCCTGGATTACCGCCAACCCGACAGGTCGAATTCAGAATCGATCTGTTACCTCAAGCTGGCCCTGTTGCTAAGGCACCTTACCGACTTGCACCATCTGAGATGCAAGAATTATCCAACCAGTTGCAAGAATTGTTGGATAAAGGATTTATTCGTCCTAGTTATTCCCCGTGGGGTGCACCGGTACTATTCGTGAAAAAGAAGGACGGGAGCCTTAGAATGTGCATTGATTACAGGGAGTTGAACAAGTTGACAATCAAAAATAGGTATCCTCTCCCCCGAATCGATGATCTGTTCGACCAACTACAAGGTGCGAGCTACTTCTCAAAAATAGATCTTAGATCGGGATACCATCAGGTTAGAATTCAGGAGGAGGATATCCCAAAAACCGCATTCCGGACTCGCTACGGTCATTACGAGTTCTTAGTTATGCCTTTTGGGCTAACAAATGCGCCAGCAGTGTTCATGGATCTCATGAATCGAGTCTGTAAACCCTACCTCGATAAATTCGTCATCGTGTTTATTGACGATATTTTGATATACTCGAAGAATAAAGAAGAGCACGAGCAACATTTAAGATCAATTCTAGAACTTCTAAATCAGGAGAAGTTGTATGCAAAATTCTCCAAGTGTAACTTCTGGTTACAAGAAGTGCAATTCCTTGGTCACGTCATAAACCATCAAGGAATACACGTTGATCCAAGTAAGGTTGAAGCAGTTAAGAGTTGGCAAGCGCCTAAATCGCCAAAGGAAATCCGCCAATTCTTGGGCTTAGCTGGATACTATCGTCGATTTATAAAGAACTTTTCCAGCATCGCCCAACCTTTAACCCTTTTGACCCAAAAGGATCGAAAGTATGAATGGGGTGAAGAGCAGGAAACGGCGTTTCAAACGCTAAAACAAAGATTGTGCCAAGCGCCAATCTTAAGTCTCCCCGATGGAGACGATGGTTTTGTCGTGTATTGTGACGCATCCCGGAGAGGGTTAGGATGCGTGTTGATGCAAGATAATAAGGTTATAGCCTATGCTTCTCGACAGTTAAAAATACACGAGAAAAATTACACTACTCATGACTTAGAACTGGGAGCAGTTATCTTTGCACTTAAAATCTGGAGACATTATCTCTACGGTACAAAGTGCACCATCTTCACCGATCATAAAAGTTTGCAACACATATTCGATCAGAAAGAACTGAATATGTGGCAACGAAGATGGGTCAAGTTGTTAAGCGACTATGACTGTGACATCCGTTATCACCCCGGCAAGGCTAACGTCGTAGCCGATGCCTTGAGTAGGAAGGATCGGGTTAAGCCATTGCGAGTGCGAGCGTTGGGGATGATAGTCCAGTCGAACCTTTCGGATTTAATTCGAGTCGCTCAACGCGAGGCGTTGAAAGAGGAACAATTGGAAAAAGAGGGACTTTACGGTAACGAGAAGAATTTCGAACAGCGCGTGGACGAAATTCTCTATTTCAAAAATCGGATTTGGATCCCGACCCTCCATGACCTTCGTGAATTAATCATGGACGAAGCGCATAAATCGAAATATTCCATACATCCGGGATCGGATAAGATGTACCAGGATGTGAAGGAGTTCTACTGGTGGCCGGGTATGAAAAAGGATATAGCCACATACGTCGGCAAGTGTACGACGTGTGCGAGGGTTAAGGCGGAGCACCAGAAACCTTCGGGAATGTTACAACAACCGGAAATTCCTGAATGGAAGTGGGAGCAGATCACGATGGATTTTGTGACACATCTCCCCAAGACGTCCCGAGGACATGATGCAATTTGGGTAGTCGTGGATCGATTAACCAAATCGGCACATTTTATTCCGATTAGAAATATTTATAACACTGAGAGACTTGCGCAGATTTATATAAATGAAATTGTGTCTCGTCATGGTATACCCATCTCGATCATCTCCGATCGGGATAGCCATTTCACCTCCAAACTTTGGCAAGCTGTGCAAGAAGCGCTGGGAACGCGTATTGATCTAAGCACAGCTTACCACCCTCAGACCGATGGCCAGTCTGAAAGGACCATCCAAACCCTGGAGGATTTGCTTCGTGCATGCGTACTGGATTTTAAGGGAAATTGGGATCAACATCTCCCACTCGTTGAATTTTCCTATAATAACAGTTACCATAGCAGTATAAAGGCAGCACCTTACGAAGCATTGCATGGACGGAAGTGCCGATCGCCACTCTGCTGGACTGAAGTGGGCGACACACAGGTTATTAGATCAGATCTGGTCCAGGAAACGACCAGCAAAATCCTTGAAATTAAAAACAATCTGAAGGCCGCGCGGGATCGGCAGAAGAGTTATGCTGATACCCGTAGAAAACCGTTATCATTCGAGAAAGGTGATAAAGTGTATTTGAAAGTATCACCGTGGAAGGGTGTGGTTAGATTTGGAAAGGCGGGGAAGTTAGCCCCTAGATACATTGGACCATTCGACATTACTGCAAAAATCGGTCCCGTAGCATACCGATTCGAACTGCCTGATGAACTGAGTGCAGTTCACAATGTGTTTCACGTGTCGAACTTGAAAAGGTGTCTGTCGGATGAGACATCGGCGTTACCCTTAGAGGGTGTCCAAATAAGTGATAAACTCAACATTGTAGAGGAACCCATAGAAATAGTGGATGGGAAAATCAAGCAACTTAGACACAATAAGATCTCGTTGGTCAAAGTTAGATGGAACTCGCAACGAGGCCCAGAATATACGTGGGAACGAAAGGACGAATTTCGGAAGAAATACCCCCACCTATTTCCGCAAAAGGAAGTAGTTGATGCTTAAAATTTCGAGGACGAAATTTTTGTAACGGGGGGAGAATGTAACGATTCCGGCAAATTCAGGTATACCCTAGCCGGAATATACTATTTACGCGTTATTTAATACCGAATATATGAATTATAAGGTGTCTATACGAGTATATAAGATTCACAGTACGAATTATACTCGAATGTATAAGCTAGTCGTATTGGAATTACGATTAACCGATGAACGGTTATTGAAACCCGAACGAATCGGGGATTACGTCATAGATGAAATATATGATGTTTAGTAAGGTTTACGAAGTATTAAGGCTTCGGGATAAGTGAATTATAGCACAGAAAAAGGATTTCGATTTATTAGTACGTCGGTACGTTAAACGAAACCTTTAACATCAAACCAAGCAAGAGACGATCGATCAAGCCGAAAAAGATGCACAATGACCGACAATATGATGTGTTGAGTCAATAAATGTCATGGTTTAAGTTTTTAAAGATTTTTAATCGGTTTTATATAAATTTTATTTTTAAGCCGAAAAACGACCGTTTTAGCCTCGTTTTAAGCCGAATTAAGCGTTTAACCGAAAAACGAACTGAACCAGATTATCCACAACGTTATCTGGATTACACAATCCAAATGTGTGGCCATGGTTGGAGTTGTGGGCCCCCCCCCCCCACCTTACAATGGACCAATCGGTCCATAGCCTCACACACACACATTACATTTTCTTTTTTCTAAGCTTCCAACTCCAAAATCCTCTCAACACACTTCAACCTTCATCCAAATCCTTGATTTTGAACAAGAATCATAAGGTAAAAACATGGTTTTAATGGTTGATTCATAGTTTTGATTCCTTGATCTTGAGAAAATGAGGTTTCAAATGAAAAATGGGTGAAAACCCGAGATGAAACCGATTCTTGGAGGATCAAGTGATGTATACAAGTTATACAAAGGATCTTGATCCAAGAAAGGAGTTAAAAGAGTCAAAAACGAATTTTTACGGTCAAAATCTTTGTTTTGATGTTTTAATCGAAACCATGAAAGTAATGGCTTGATTGTGGGTATAACTTGCTTGGTGTGGTGTTGTTGTGCTTGTAGGTGTTGTATCTAGTGGCTAGCAAAGGCTAGAAACCAAGATCTTTGCGATCTAACGCTAGAAAACACAAGGTAGTTCGGTTTTCGTATGATTTAGATAATTTGGACAGATTGTGATAGACCTATAGTTGGGTCACGAAATTTCACAGAGATGATCTACACATGAAAATATGAGATCTGTGAATTTTTGGTAATTTTTGGATAAAGGATGAATATTTGGTGAATTTAATGCTCGGTTTTGGCCAAAAATGGTGAAAAATAGCTAAACATCATGAAAAATTCTGGAAAATTTAGAATACGCTTTTTATAACATATAAAAGTCACACACAAAATTTCAGGTTCATTGGAGAAGTCTAAGTAGGCTTTTCGGTAAAACGAGTTCTAGGGATTTCTAGCTCGATTTTGCTAAAAATGGCATGAAAAATGAGTTTTTGGTTCTGGAAAAATTACAGGGAACTAGGTGGGTGACAGGGGTCATCCCAGAAAAATTTGGGATTTTTCGAAGGTCGTTTGGTATTTTCGACATATTTGGTGTTTAAATGACGTTTAAAAATGGTTAAATAAATTTTAGATATAAAAATTAATTCTAGAAAAATTTTATAAAATTCCTTACTGTCAAAATATAGTTTGTACAAAATTTCAAGGTCCGAGACTAAACGGATATTTATTTGTGCTAAATGGAACTTAAAAACAAACTTTTAAAGCTTAAAACGAGTAAACCGGCGCAGTTCGCCTAAGCGAGCTGACTGGTGTTTGAAAACCTTAAAAATGGATGATTTTTATGAAACTAAGTTAATCAAGTAAAAATAAATCATCCGAAAATAATTCGGATGATTTGGGTAATTTTACCCGACTTAACCGTTTCCGGTGTATTAAAGGCGGAAACGGGCCCCGCGGCCAAACGGGGTGTCTAAGCGAGCTCTAATTTCACCACTTTAATGAAAATATCAATAATAACTATTTTCGGGTCGTATGTGGTCAAACTCATTTTTTTTTAAAACATAAAGACGGATAACCGTGCTAGGCACGTAAAACGAGAAAACAAATTAACGGTAGTTTTGACTAAAGAACTCTAAGTGATATCACAATCTAAGTCCTGAAAAGTATTTTGGGGTTAACATTGTCCCCGGATCGTGTACGGTACTGGGTTAGCAGTGTCCCCAGACGTACCGGTTAACACGAATTTAAGTTATATTGATAGAAATTGTGTAGTAACGATTTGGGGATCGTATTACAGATCTGTACCAGTAGCCGTGCACCGTAGTACATCTTTGCTCACAAGAAGGTGAGTTTTCACGAGCCCCTTTTACTGAACTGTTTTAAATATTTTCCCGGGGCGGAAAGCATGTTTTTTATCAAAGTGTTTAAGTACATGCTGATCGCATGGAAATGAACGTATTTATATAATGTTTATTGTACGGGAATCGTACGGTAATGAATTATGATGGTAATTGTCTGAGTTGCTAACAGTGTAAGGCCCGAAACAGTGTTCTGGGGTAACCGAGTTCCTAGAGGTTATTAAAAGTGTTCTGGGGTAACCGAGTTCCCAGAGGTTATTAAATGTGTTTCTAGGGTAACAGAGTTCCCAGAGGTTATTAAATGTGTTTCTGGGGTAACAGAGTTCCCAGAGGTTATTGGAAGTATTCTGGGGTAACAGAGTTCCCGGAGGTTAATCGATATGTTTTGGGATTAACAGAGTTCTCACTTGTGGGCTCAGCATAATTACATCGCTTATTTATGATTATTATAATGATTTGTTATGGTTTATTTAAATTAGTGAAACTCACCAACTATTCGTAGTTGACCCGTTTTCTTTACATGCTTTCTAGGTACACTCAAATTGGAATGAGTGATATGTGTTCGATGCTGTGTGCTATTTTGTGGAAGTCTAGAGATCTATATTTTGCATTAAATATGTTAATGTACTATCGGTAACACTTATGTGATAACGCTTAGATGGTTATGAAATTCAGAACAATGTAATACGTTTAAATTAATGTAGTGGTGTTTTCTTTATAAACAATGCTGTTGATATCAGATGTGTCTGTTGCATCCCGTGTACGTTTCCGCTGCGGTTACGGGGTGTTACAGGATTACCCCTGATACGCTGGATATAATATCCTTAAGTTTCTGCAGTTCCTTAGCCATAGCTTGGTTGATATCTGCATCCTGCATGGAACCACGATTAGCATCTAAGGATATAGGATTTTACATGTTACCTCTTTGTTACGTGAACGTCGGCATTCCAGAAGAATGGCTGAGGTAAGAAGCGTCTGCTACAGGAGTTGGTCCATCAGATGCGATAGTCTGCATGGGGATAATATCTCCTTCATGGACCTTCGAAGACCTCTGATGCTGAATTCCAGAGGATCCTTGATTCGGGAGGAAGGATCCTTGAGGCTGGAAGTTATAGGATCCTTGGTAACATAACCTAGAGGATCCTGGTTGAAGGATCGATGATCCTTGATGAAAGATTGAGGATCCTTGAGTCTGCTGACCCATTGACCCTGATTGGAGGATAGATGATCCTTGTTGAAAGAATGAGGATCCTTGAGCCTGTTGACCCATGGACCCCGGATTAAGGATGGATGATCCTTGTTGGAAAACTGAGGATCCCTGAGTTTGTTGACTCATGGATCTCGTTTGGAGGATGGATGATCCTTGAGTAGGTTGAGCCAAGGACCCTGGAGTGGTGAAATCCAGCATCCTATGCATCAGAAGAGTTTGATCCGCCGCTGGCCTCTTAGTCCTCTTCAGATCTTTTATTTCCTGAAGGATCCTTTGGTTAGTCTTGTTCTGCTGCTCCATGTAAGCTTTAACATGTGAAAACATAGCAGAAACATCGTTGTTAGAGTTAACCACCGAAATGGCAGCAGTGGTTTTTGAGCTCTAGAAGACTGGTAGTTGTGTCTTGTTTCCAGCCGCGGTGGTCCTTGGAGCTGTTTCTAGCGGAGGAGGCATCGGTGGCAAGGTTCTTTGCGGGTGAGAAACTGATGAAGGCATAGTGGATGAAGCATAAGATTGTTTGGAGGCCATTGATAGTGATATGGGTATGAAAGGTTGAATATTGATAGGGTATTTTCTGGATTATAGCACCAATCGTCCCACGGTGGGCGCCAAATTGTTTTGGTCAAAAATTGGCTAAGGATAATATAACCAAATTAGTTAGGTGAGGTCTATGCTAATTAGATGATAACAATAATGAAATGATTGCAAACACGAACACGAGGATTTGTTGCCAGGACAAGCCCTTGATCTTGTTCGGATCGCCAGCACAAAAACCCCGGGTGATGACAAATCGTCTATCACCACTTTATTAATGTGAAAATCGGGTTACAAATGTGGAGTTTATGATCAACGAATACAAAGAATCTAAGTGTGTGTTGCTGTTTACAGAGAATTCTGAGCTAGTGTTTACGAATGTGAGCTAGTGAGTGATAATAAACCTAGTTGATCATAACACGTTATATAAAAATAACAACCAATTATATCTCCTATAATCACGCCACTCTTCCCACTAACCGTTCCATCTCTTTGACCACGTGCGGGAGTCGTCCAGTAGCGCTAAAATAGGAGGACCAAGTCATCAAGCCGTTACATCTAACAAACACAACACCATTCAGACACAATCATTAGTAAACATACAATACCAAGGATCCTTAATCCTTTGCAATTTGAAACATATCTCAAGGATATTCTATCCATAAGTTACTCAAGGATAAAGGATCCTTAGCAGAAATTCCATGCCCTAACAGAGCTTAAGATCAATTAGGGTAAAAAACTTTATCACATTCACAATCGATCCCAAAGCAAACTAGAGCAGTTAACAAACACACTTAGCAATATTGTACTCATTTATCATAATCTCCAACCTTGTAACCTCATTTTTTGATTAATAAAGTGGTGATAGATGATTTGTCATCACCCGGGGTTTTTGTGTCGGCGATCCGACCAAGATCAAGGGCTTTTCCTCGCAACAATTCCTTGTGTTCTTGTTTGCAACTGTTTCATAACCGTTGTTATCAACCTAGCACTAAACCTCACCTTACAAATTTGGTTACATTATCCTTAGTTTATTTTTTACCAAAACACACACCATAACCACTCAACAATTACCTCGAACACGGCTGGATTTAATGAAACGAAGGGTGGGTTTGGCTTAAGAACACGAGGTTCGAAATTGATATTACACGGCTTCTGGGTCACAATTGAGTTAGGGCTTAGCTTAACATTGATGTGAGGATAGTGCAGCTCTATTTAATTGAGCAAGCGACAAGTATATAGAGTTACAAAGATCAAGAGGTGCGGCTCGTGATAATGACGATTTGGTGGTTACTTGCTATCAATTTCCATATTTATATGATGATTGAACGCATAATTGGCTCATTGACGTGTAAGGATGGTTACATCCGTGATTCCCGGCATATTTTATGGATCAAAAATCACAAGGAGGGGTGTCTTGGACGCCGACGGGAAGAGAGTGAGAGAAGGAAAAAGTTTCTTTTTTTATTTGTTTACAAAATGGTCCCTGGTGTTTTCTAGTTAGCCAAGTTAGGGAATAGCATAGTTAAGGGGATGGTTTATGCACATTCTTGACAGTTATATGATATTATGAAATAAACGATACCTGCATCGAGTGTCGGGAAGCGAAAGGAGTGATAAACAAAGTAATACTATCATTCTCATTTAATTGCGGAGATCGAATTATTATTATTATTATTATTATTATTATTATTATTATTATTATTATTATTATTATTATTATTATTATTATTTGCCTTTTTTTAACGAGGATAAAATAAAAAAATAAAAAATAAAAATCGGGTCGGGTTTTCGGGTTTGAAATTTAACGAATGTTAAAGTTCCCGGCGCTATGGGGCGCTTTGGGCCTCCATTGCGCCCCACTACGGAGGGTCTAACTGTTAAAATCATATATATATGTCTTAAAACATTTATAATTAACAATCTATAATCTCTATAAAAGAATAACAATATATATATACATATAGGGGTAGGTTGAAATAAAAAAAAAGATAGTTTTCTAGGAAGAGTAAGAATAGATCTAAACCATTGGATTTATGATCTAGTGATTGTGACTGTTAGTTTTCAAAATGTCCAATAGTTTCCTAGGATTTAGGATTTAGGCTACATAGTTTCTAAACATCAAATTTTATGCCCTTCTTACCATTCTTAGAAAACTATTTTTTTTTATTTTAACTCTTTTCTATATATATATATATATATATATATATATATGGCTCATCTAGCAGCAGCCTAACAATACCATACGGGTCTTAACCGATGCTCATCACCATGCTATCACGGTTAGCCAAAACCGATGCGATTCGTTGAGGCTGAGTCCATTGGCGGACCTACACCATATATGGTGTAGGTGTCAGCCGACCCATGCGAATATTTTTAAAGGTATATGTGTGTGTGTGTGTGTGTGGTAAAATCATAATCGAGCTCTATAAAAGTTTGGCACCAACCCTTTTTCGACCCCATGTGATTTTTTTTTCTAGGTTCGTCACTGGCTGAGTCAGTAGCCGCTGAGTTGGAAACTGATGCCATATCGGCTGTCAGTGACTGCCGCGGTGTTCTGAGGCGGGCAACACCACTTCTTCTTGTGGCTAGGCATAAGGATTCGTTCTCGACAGATACTTTAATGGAAGCAGGTGCAGATTCGAGTCTTCAAAATGAGAATGGGTGGAGGGAAGCAGTTTGAAACAGAAAAGAAAACATTTAATAGATTTTCAAACACTCACGTAATATGTGGGCTATAAGCTAATATAGTAATATTATTAAACAATATATTGATTTAGTTTATTGATTGTTTAATTAATCAATAATCGATAAGTGGGGGCGTGATAGTGGCGATGAGGTGTTTGTTTTTGGTTTGTGGGAGCAGAGAAGAGGGGGGGGGGGGAGGGGGGATTTGGGTGTTTGAAGCCCTCCACCTTTTCTATTGGTCCTTCAAAAATCTGGTCCTAGCGCTGTGCAAACTACCGTTTTCTAGGTTATAGCCCATGTTACACACGATTTAAAATATATATACTTCATATGTATATATATTTATATATAATAAAATACAAGTTCAACCGTCTTTAAAAATTAGTAATATAAAACTAACAGATCCAAAAACATTAAAAATGTATTTAATTAATATGATAACATGAAAACACATACACAACATACCAGTAAGCTTAATCACGATAAGTTTCCACATATTTTTTCATATACCACATTTGTTGCTTGATTCGTAAGATTAGATTCTTTGTCTAATATTTTTAATTTAACGTCGTCTCTAATCTTCACTCTTGACAAAGCGACATAAAGCTGGTCGTGTATAAAAATAGCTCTTTTAAGTACAACCCAACTTTTGCTAACGACTATCCTTGACTTTTATTTATAGTCATTGCAAAGCAAAGTGCAACAGGAAACTGTCTTCTCTTTAACTTAAAATGAAGTTTATTATCGGATGGATTAAGAGTACTTCGACTGAATAACGTACGATATCCGATATTAGTACTAGAAACAACCTTAGCTTCAATAACTCTTTTTCCCAAGCTAACAATTGTAGGCGAGTTCCATTGCACATACCTTTTTTTGTTAATATTTCGTAGCAACATAATCAGAACACCGATCTTAAGTACAAATTTATGGTTAGGCAAACCAAACATCTTTATCCCATTTAGAAAATCAGGAGAGTACAATGTTGGATCAAAGTCTTCAGATATACTTTCAACTTCATCTACACTGTCCGAACTTAGATATTCCATCGCTTACGAAAACAACATTAAGATATTACACCATATTCAATTATTTTTTAAACACTCATTAGATAAGAAATTATTATAAACATTGGAATAAAGTTAGGATTATGTTTAGCCAACATTACATTATAATATATCATTAATTTGGTGATTAAAATTGTTTAAGACTGGCCATATGACTAGCTAATTCAATTAATTAATTCAATATTGTTATTAACGATTTGAAGCCTATATAGAGCCTCTCAAAGTTCTACAAATTACTTGCCACAACACTTTACACTCTCAATTGTGTTATTGCTTTTCAATTGGTGCTAAAATCCAAGTTTGACCAAGAAAGTCAAACCGATCAAGTTCTTTTTTTCTTTTTTGATATTCCATCATCGGATAATTATTGTCTTATTTTTGGACAACATGTCATTTGATCATCAAGTTGTCACTCTAAATTAATAACCGTGGTTGTGTTTTCACTATC
This sequence comes from Bidens hawaiensis, assembly GCF_021521415.1. NCBI lineage: Eukaryota > Viridiplantae > Streptophyta > Magnoliopsida > Asterales > Asteraceae > Bidens > Bidens hawaiensis. Next base: position 23,906 of record NW_027498958.1, read on the forward strand.
GCTCGTCGGCACGTTAATGTTCATTTAAAAAAAGTTTTATGTTAGAAACTAACTTTTGCAAAACTAATAAACAAGACTAAGATTTTCTAACATGTCTCGTCATCTTATCATTTCAAACATGTTAGAAATAAACCTAAATTAATACGGAGTTCATGCCCAACCAAAAACATGAACGACTCATTAAACTTGTTTTTTAAATAATATTTAGTTCGGAAACGAACCGAACTCATTAAAATTAACTAATAATTGATATAACCTTTATTTTTTAAAAACTAAAATAAATTGATTAAAAATTAAATAACTAACCTATTTCACTTAACTTGTGAAAATAGAATAAAAATATATTTTTAATAAACTTTTCGTTTAAAAATTATAAACCGAACATGTCAACAATCTATTTTTTATCTTTCCTCAACCTTATTCTGATCATAGTTATTTATTTATCTAGGGTCGCTTGATGAACCGAACCCTGTCGGTTCACTCTCTTAAAGACATCTTCGCTTATTAACTCATTCTTGCTTATTAAATAAGTGAGTTTTTCATAACCCCTTTTTAACGTTTTTAATATTTTGTGGCGTAGCATGTCACAAATTTTATCTCATTAGTTATGCTCTTGTTTACAAACCAATTCACATTTATCGTTCATGTTAATATTAGTCCCGCATAATGTTTATGATTTTATGTGAATTATGTGCAACGTGTTTGCTATTTTTTATGGTGGAAGTTACCCACACGCATACACATCCCGTAACGAATGGCCTTTATTTGTCTTCCTTACATACGTTATCATTATGGTATAGCGAATGACTCATTCGCTATACCTCATTCGTCAACATTCCATGACGAATGGATCTAATTCATAACGACTAAGGTCCATTCGTTAAACATCCTTAACGAATGAACTATGATTAACAACGTATGGGCTCATTCGTTAAACATCCTTAACGAATGAGCCTTACATAGAGAATGAGTCATAATTACATAATTGTCTTTTAACATTAAAATAATAATAAATTACAAACGACTATTACAAAGACTCGAGATGACAAAACCGTGCACTAACATATATATATAGGGTTGGTATCATTTAAGAACTTTAAAAAAATTAAAAAACTCTTAGGAACTCTAAACAACCAAACATTTTTTTAAAATTTTTTTTATGTATTAACATTATTTAATAGTAGTTTTATCATATTTTATATAAAATTTTTTGATTACATATATTAATCACAAGTTTACATATGTGTAAAATTTATATACTAACAAATTTACATAGGTGTAAAACAAAACATAGATATGTATAAAAAAACTAATTTTCAAAATTGTAATTGTAAATATAGATATAGAAAAATGATAAAACTACACTTAAATAACATTGACATACAAAGAATTTTATAAAAAAAATGTTATTTTTCAAGGGTTCCTTCAAGTTCTTAAATAATTTAACAGTTCTGTAATGATACCCATCTTATATATATATATATATATATATATCAGCACTTACGACCATGTGTAGTCGAAAAGCCTAACCCTTGGACATTTTGTGCCATGTGACATCCCCGTCATCAATGGAGAGTTTTGCAAAAAATGGCTTGGTGGGCAAAACGTCACAACTCTCTTATAATAACTACATATATTCCCCTCTCTCTCCCTTCCCAACACACAATTTTATCAAAATTCATCAAAATGCGTGCCATAATAGCGTTTTGTGGGAAACACTGGGCCCAAAACGCCGAAGGAAAAAGCCGGGGGGGGGGGGGGGGACACCCCTTGCGTTCTCCACTCAAAACGCCACATAGTTATGTTCATCAACCTTGCATTTGTAAGAATAAAAATCCCACTAACCTTACACTTGCAAGAATTTGAATCCACTGCTTCTATTTAGAAAGAGTGAACATTTATAGCGTTTTCCAAGTTTAAAAGATAATAAGGTCCTGAAATAATAATAAAACAAAATAATAATAATAATAATAATAATAATGATAATGATAATAAAAAAGTGTATTTCCATTACGGCAGCCGTACATTTGGTTCAATAAGTTAAAAAGGTGAAAATGAATACAGTAATGGAGGCCCATCCATATCGACTATATCTTACTTACTCCTGTTCCAGCAATTATTATTCCGATCTCGTTCGAATTGATTAGGGTTAAGGATTGTGGAGATGTCGGAGGTGATACTCCATATATACGATGTGACTAATAGTGATTCTGACAAGACGAATAACACCATTGTTCAGATCAACAAGTTTTTTAAAGACGGTATTGGCCTCGGTGGGATCTTCCACAGTGCCTTTCAGGTTTTATTTCTTCAACTAATTATTATTATTATTTATCAACACGATCTAAGCTTTCAATTTCATTTGCTTTATTCAGTTTGTGTGTTTATAAGTGGATCAATTGCTAATCGACCAATTTCTAATGTATAATTATTTAATGTTAAACAATCAGAAGGAAGGATGTAATGATTGCTTGAAACATTGGTTTATATGCAGAACAATAAGAGAGATGCGTCTTAATATCATATGTTGTTGGTTTCACAAGACAAAACTAACTAGTTTTGTGTTACAGGTTTATGGAGAAGATGAATGGTCATTCGGGTTTTGTGAAGAGGGAAGTGGAGTTTTTAACTGCCCCTTTGGGAGGAATCCAATGTACACGTACCGAGAGTAGATTGTTCTTGGGATAACAGACCTTTCTAAGTCTAAGGTTAATCAGATACTCAGGGAACTTAGCAGAGAATGGCCCGGCGATTCTTATGATTTGCTTTCAAAGAATTGTAATCACTTTTGTGATGAGTTTTGTGTCAGACTCGGTGTCCCTGAACTTCCAGGTGATTGTTGTTTTCTGTTTGAAAGTGGGCTTCGAGTTTGGTTTTGAATTTGTTTTAATGATCAACTTCTGTTATGTTGTTACAGGTTGGGTGAATAGGTTTGCTAATGCTGGTGACACTGCTGTAGAAATAGCCGGAACTACTGCTTACCGGGTGAGTGCTCTTCTTTCTTTCTTTTTTTTTTATCAGTTTGTTATCATTTGGCAGCCACTAAAATCTAAAGGTGGCAATTAATCAATTATGACCCGTTCTTTAAAGAATGGGATGATTTGGGGAAAAATGATTTGCCAATGGGGGTTCATTTGGGTAACTCAAATTATATTGCGGTCAAAATGGCCTTATCAAATTTGTTAATTTAAAACGCACGCAAATGTGTTTGCGCCACCTGTGGCTATTGTTTGTCTCCATCACCTACTCGTTGTAACTGACCCCACAACAACCATTACCACCACCTTCGCTATGTAGCCACCACCACCACAACCCGGCGCACTTCACCACTAGCCGCCACAAATAAAATTTGGTGGGTGAGCATGTTTGATATTCTGTTTTCTAAGACAACTCATCGATTTTGAGTTTATTTTGTTCGCAACCTGTTTTGAGTTCTGACCCAGATCATATTAAAACGGCTCGTGTTGGCCTGAGCATATTTTGTAGACATGTTGACTCCTCCTGGTTTGACCCAAATCATACTAATACTTTTTTAACATGGCCAGTTTACCCGAACTCATTTTGTAGACTTCTTTTGACCCGGACTTGTTTTGACCTGCCATCTAACACGTCCCCACCTGCCCCTTTTGCCAGACTTACTAAAATCACAAATTCGTTTTGACTCGTTACTAGATATGGTGATTTCAACCAATATGGGTCGTGTTTTTATCTCAAATGGGTGAAACTAAAAAGATTAGTTTAAAAGGGATATCAAAAGGGTTGAAGGTCTCGCTCAAGGTAATTATTAATGCATACAACATAATATTTTTATTCAAAGGTATACATTTATTTCACAGAGAACTGCCATTTTCGTCTCAGTGGTTTGATCTCTTTTGCCGTCTGTCCAAAATTTTTTTTTCACTATTTTCGTCATCAAGGTTTCTAAAACTTGCCAATGCAGTCCAAATCACTAAGGGGTATTTCTTTCTTTAGATTTTTAGTTTTTAACATTTTTAAAAATATTCCAATAACCACAGTTGTCTTCTTCTTCCCCAAAAATTAAAACCCTACAAGCTACTTCCGGTCACCACTGCTAGCCGAACACATCATAATTGAACACCTTTTCCGGCTACAACCAATGACATAGCAACAGCTTCCTGCCACCACTGCACCATCGCCAACCTTCTTATTTGTTTCATGATTACCCTTGGTTCGATTTCTTGCTAAATCACTGAACTAACACCACCACCGATCAGCCATCAATACAAAATCTAAATCAACAAACACCCCCCCCCCCCCCTCACACCCACCCACCCACCCCCCGGGACTAAACTCCATTTCACAAAAATGGGGAAGGAGGGTGGGGGTGTGGAGAAGAAATGGGTGTGTTTGGGGTGGGTAGTTATTATCAATGTTATTATATTAAGGGTTTTTGGTCATTTCACACTAACTTAACAGATAGTGATTTGGACTGCATTGGCAAGTTTTAGAAACCTTGATGACGAAAATGGCAACAAAAATAATAAATTTGGACGGAAATGGCAATTTACTCTTTATTATAAAAACATCGTTTTGTAAATAATTGACACATTAAATATCTGTATATGATTTTAAAATGTACTTATTTGTTGGTCAACTCAGCCAGATATGACAAATTTCATTCGGGCTAGAAATCGACCTGTGTCAAGCAAGACCTCATTATAAGTTATTATCTAACCTGTGCATCTTGCCACCTACAATATCATAAATAATATATTGATTAAAACTGTTTTTTACTTTTGTTTTTCAATGAATGTAGTTCAGACAAGCTAAAACGGAGATTGTGACCGCTAGCAAAGTGGCATATCAATTCCTTGCCGGAATTGCTTCCAACACCGCCGCAGCAGTGACTGCAGATTCCCCAAGCAGCTCAAGTAAAGGCGGCACCGCCAGCCCTAGTTTTCAACAACCTGCTTGGTTCAAAAACCTTGTGGCTGCTGGTGCAAAACCATCAAGTAGTAGTGGTGCACTTGATAATGGTGACGAAGATATTACACACAATTTGTCTGCTGACAACCACGATGAACCAAATGCAGGAATCTAAAGCTGTTATATAAAACCTTTGTTGTTTCCTAGACTTTTATTAGGTTGATTATATATATGTTTTCCTTTAATTATCTGCATTTAGATCTTATTTGGGTTATGTTATTTTATTGCTATATTCAAAGGTAATATAAAGATATAATTTTACCAGAACATGGTATATTAGTTTATTTCTCTCCAAAATGATTGAAAAGTAATCTAATTTGACATTTAAATTAAGGAATAAAGAGGCTAAAGGGGTAGTCTTAACTTGGGCCTATTCTGGTAGGCTCAAACCCATTACCGGCCCAGCGGCGCGTCTCTTTCAAGTGACACTTTAGCCGCACATCGTAAAGGGCCTCTATTTCGTAATCCACGAGGGCCCTTTCTTCTACTCAAGCATATTCATATTTTAAACGTATATGATTACGTTTATGATACTAAATGTATAGCGGTTAAACCGTGGAAGTGCCTTTTTTTTCAAAAATTTGTCCAGTATATCTTGTTTCCGGCAATTTTCCACAAAAGAGGTGAATAGCCATGTTTTTGGCAGACTGGCAGTGGTTAAAATGAGTTATCATCATCATCATCATCATCATCGTACTCATTAAAATGAGTTAGATGTAAGTAATGTAATTAAAGTTCTTTGTCTCCTTTATTGTTTTATTTTTAAATTAAAATACAGTTAAATAACAAGCATAATTAATAAACTTTTTCTCTTACTTTATGGACGAAAATTTGGTGGACAAACAGACCAAGGAGAAACGTGTGTGTTATTAATTATAGTATTTTATAAGCACAACAATATATTTCATAATACATTATACATGTTTGTTATTTTATTATTTCATGCATTGCATAAGCCTATATCCCATGGATTATCAAAAATCTACACACTATAAATCTCTCGCCTATAGCATTCTTTAATCATCAGCAATCATGGCATTCTATCAGCAATACACACTTTCACCTGTATGCATCGTTTTCTTTTAACTTTAATTAAAATTTTGCATCACTTTTCTAATAATTTGAATCATCAAATGCAGAACTTGGTAGCTATTTTTTTGTTATTTGGATTATTAATATTAGCGTTGTCCTTCGTTGAATGCCGGAGGAATTTGCTCTCCGGATCTTATGCTACCTACGCTGCCATCAACTGCCGTAAGCATACTGCATATTTGACAGATTTTGGTGGCTTTGGTGATGGGAAAACATCAAGCACCGCAGTCTTCCGAGCAGCCGTTCAGAACCTTAGTCAGGTGGCAGAAGATGGTGGAGCACAGCTTATTGTGCCACCCGGAAGATGGCTCACAGGTAGCTTTAACCTCACCAGCCATTTCACCTTGTTCCTTCAGTCCGGTGCGGTTATTGTTGCTTCTCAGGTATGGATATAAACACGTTAGAAAATATTTCAGTAACATTATTTATATAAATTACTTATGGGTTTTGTCGAGGAAGATATAGGCAACTTCAAGACACACATGCCGCTATTTTTAAAGCAGACTAACCCGCCGTAGTCATATAAAGACCCAATTTGTCGTTACGGGTTTTAAAACATCCCATTTTTGAATAAATCATTTATAATTATTACACAAACTCAGTTGAACAATTAAGGTTTTTTTTTGGCTAAATCAGGATGCTGGAGAGTACCCACTTCTAGTACCATTACCTTCTTATGGTGAAGGAAGAGATGGACCAGGGGGAAGATTTAGCAGTCTAATAGGTGGATCACACCTCAATGATGTTGTTGTCACTGGTACAATTTTTTTTACAACATTTTTAGCATATACATTCGGTTTATTTTTCGTCGCCAACATGTTGTTGAAGGTGATAATGGCACGATTGACGGGCAAGGTTCGATATGGTGGAAAAAGTTTAACAGAAAGAAGCTAAAGAACACCAGACCATACCTTATCGAACTAATCTACGCAAACCAAGTCCAAATTTCTAATCTCACATTGATCGACTCGCCTTCGTGGTTTGTTCACCCTGTTTATAGCAGGTCAAGCCATCTTAACACTTTTGTTTTTAATCTTTAAAGCATAATCTAATACACAAAGTTTGTTCATGTACAGAGATATTATAATTCAAGACCTAATCATTCGAGCACCTATTGATTCTCCTAATACATATGGTATCAATCCAGGTTTGTATTCAGTTAGCCCTTTTCGGTTAATTCATCATATGAGTATAAATAATATGTAGGAGAGGAAAATTTCACACTAAAATACAATTTGATCATACAAATCAGCCAAGCGCCAAATAATATGTGTTGTCTTTCTCTTTTTGTGCAGATTCTTGTAGCAATGTAAAGATTCAAGATGTTAATGTTGTGTCCGGTGACGATTGTGTAGCCGTGAAAAGCGGGTGGGATGAATACGGGATTAGATTCGGGATGCCTACCGAACAAATGGTCATAAGGAGACTAACATGTAGTTCACCAAATGGTGCAGTGATCGCACTAGGAAGTGAAATGTCGGGTGGCATAAAAAACATTAGAGCCGAAGACATCACGGCTATTAATTCCCTATCCGGGATCAGAATTAAAACTTCTCCCGGAAGAGGAGGATACATTACAGACATATTTGTGAACGAAATGAATCTACAAGCGATTGATTCAGTCTTTTGGACCACTGGGTCCCATGGGGAGCACCCAGATCTAGGTTATGATTCTAGGGCACTCCCCGTGGTTGACCGAATTACTTATAGAAATGTGGTGGCTGAAGATGTGAAGATGGCGGGGAATATGGGGGGCATAGATGGTTATCCATTCACTGGATTTTGTTTATCAAATGTTACTATCGGATTCGGTACACAAAAAGAAAATCAAGTATGGAATTGTACGGGTGTGTCTGGTGTCTCGAGTAATGTGTTACCCGAACCCTGCGGTGAGTTATCAGAGAAAGGTCCCAGTAATTGCGAGTATCCACAAGATCCAGTCCCGATTGATGTCTTGGAGATGAACACTTGTTCTTTTGCTACTACAAGTTAAATGTTGTAACTAATCTGTGTTTAAAGTTATAATTGGAATACTTGTTTTGTGACAATTCCATCCTTTTACTAGTTTTATTAAAGTGTATGAATGGAATCATAAGGGTTTGAGTTTCATTTGTGTAGTTGTGAACTTTCTACAAAAATACTTATAAACTAGATTATCAAAATATTTTGTTTATTTCTCTAACTTACATAGTTACATTCAACAGTTTATGTTATTTACCCATATTTACCTATAAAAAATCACTGACAAATGAATTAAATTAAAACAAAAACTAAATATTTAAGGTATGTTAGTGGCAACTTACTCGACAATATTCTCCTTGTTTATTAAAAAAGATTCTTTTATTTAGATTATAGAGCAATAGAACATGAAAGTTTATGTCAACTATGTGATCCAAAAGTGGTACAGGCTGATTTCATGAAGATGTCATTTTCTGATAACAGTTTGGATGTAGTGTAAGAAATTGAGGCTAAATGCCATGCTCCAAATGTTCGGTATATAAGTTTTTGATGTTTATGGTTCTAATTTTTTTTACTAACATTTGTTATCTAATATGCAGTTTAGGATTGGGCCAACGATTGCGATTGATATGGACCATCGTTAGAGGTGTTCACTATTTGATTTTGACGGTTTTTAAGTCAAACCGTGAGCCTTTGTTACGGTTTCTTTAAACCAAAATCAAACTTCTGCATAATTGAAACCAAAACAAACCAAACCAAACTGTACAAATGGTTTGGTTACACAGTTTAGACTTATATAGTTTTAGGAATGCTTTAACAGGTTGCAAAACATACGACCACACTCCTGCAGGAGGTTCGTGCCAGATGCCCATCTATTTTCCTATTGGTTAATTTTCTGTACGGGCAACCAGCTAGGCTATATGTAGGGAATAATTGTATCCATTCAACTAACGGTGCTTAGCAAGGCGATCCTTTAGGACCCCTTCTCTTTACATTAGCCTTACACCCCTCATTCATCGGGTACGGGATGGTTGTAATTTACTTTTCCATGCACGGTACTTAGATGATGTCACGATTATAGGAGACGTCATTGAAGTAGCTAAAGCCTTGGATATTATTAGATCTAAGGGGCCTAGTTTGGGCCTTGAGCTTAATATTAAAAAGACCAAAGTATTTTGGTCGTCCTGCAATAGGGTAAAGGCAAAAGTAGGTTTATTTCCTGTTGGGATTGAGAGACCGAAGTTAGGGGTAAAATTCCTTGGAGGAGCGGTTAGCCCGGACGTTGGGTTTATCAGTAGTTTGCCACTACTAGAGCTTAAAGAGCAGTAGAACTAATGAGATGTCTTACTCGCCTGCGTGACCCTCAATGTGAATTTCTCTTGCTTCGCGCATGTATGGGGGTGGCTAAGTTGTTGTTCGGACTTCGAACATGTCAGCGTATGTTTGTTAAAGAATCGTCTCTTTTTTTACAAAGGGCTTCGAACGACGATTAAGGATATTGTGGTATGTGTGTGGGGGGGGGTTTCGTTTTTTGGTGATTTTCAATGGAGGCTGGCCTCTCTCCCCATCCATTTTGGTGGTTTAGGGTTATATTCAGCAGAGGATGTTTCCACCTATGCTTTTGTAGCCTCGAGAACACAATCTTGGAAGTTACAGGATCACATTTTGCGTGATTGTGGTGTTGATGGGTTAGATTCTGATTTTGGGTGTGCAATGAATTATTTGCACAACTCCATTCCCGATTTTGATCTTGGCGGTTTCGCTAATAAGGACACCCTCCCCTAAAGCCCAAAATGCTTTGGTGAGTGCTCTGTATAGTAAACCGTCCAAAGTTTGGGAGAAAAGTTTGGCATGTCCTCTCATCAGATAGCGGTATTAGAATGTCTTCAGGCTCCTCATGCTCAAGACTATTTGACTGTCACCCCTATCGAAGGGTTATGCCAGCACATGTCAGCAGTGAAGTACCGAGCCATTCTCAAATATCGTTTAATGATCCCTCTGTTCCCAGTTGATGAGTCATGTCCAGTCTACCGTAAATTTTGTTTAGATAATTTTGGTGAACACGCGGTTCATTGCAAAGAACTCCCGGGGTTTAAATATAGACATGATTTGGTCAAGGATGTCCTTTGTGATGTGTTAAAACCGACGGGAATCTTGGCAAAAAAGAGGCTCTTGTGAATTTCCTGTTGGATCCACGTTAAGGAAGGTCTACTCTCCGACCAGCGGACATTCTTTTGTTTGGATGGGGGGGAGCATGCTTGTGTGGACCTTACTAGGGTGTCCCCTCTTGTCGGGCTTAGGGACACCGGGTTTGTTGCTAGGCAGGCGCTGCTAAAGGCAGAAGCAGGAAAAGTTGTTAAACACGAGAAGGCGTGTGTTGAGAATCAACATGCCTTAATTCCTTTTGCTTTTGATACATTTGGGTCTTTTGCCCCCGATGCTGCTACATTTTTAAAAAGAGTTCAACAGGTCGTGCACAGTAACTCAACGACGCCGAAGAACGATAATTTTGTTTTCAGTAACATCGTTTTTGCCATTCAAAAGGGTGTGACATCGCAACTTGTTGCCCGCTTACCTGCCTCTCTATTGTAATTGGATCCTTAGTTCAAAATAATTAAATAAAATTTAAAACCATGACATCTTAAAAAAAAAAGAAAAAAAAGGTTTGCCAGTAAAAATGTTCTTATCTATATTATATATAAAGGAGGAGTGATGGGCACAAAAGTAATTTCATAACTCCATGACAAGGGTAAAACAGACATTTCATAATTGGGCAACAAAAGTAATTTGCCATTGCGTAATTTCGTTTTTCAAGCATCTTTTACAAGTTCATAAAGCTCTATTTTTTTGTAAATTGCTTTTCAAGCCTTTAGAGATGCAAAAGGTTTTTTTAATTAATGTTTGAACAATACTAAATAATTATTATAAAAGCCCACTAACTCAACATCAATAGTTTAATTGATTTCAATGATTCAATTGTATTATTATTATTATATGGTGACTATCCACATTCTTAATTCTCATGTGTCATTATGTTTCTATTAACTTTGTTAGCCTATATATAGTGGCTTCTTGTGCTTGTACTAGATATACATGCATACATATCAATGAATAACAAACTCCAGTTTCTCTACTTATTATGCTTTCTATACACTATTCAAAACAACAACGACAACGACAACTAACGTAAAGCAAGGTCCAGCTTTGGATTTGGAAGGGTGGACTGATTATTGTTGGTTCTCATTTGGTTGAGCAAATGTTGTGTAGAAATTAGAATGTTTTGATGTTATTGTACGACAAATTTTTGTTTGTTTGTTACTCTAAATCAAACTTGTGCTTGATGTATGTGGTTGATGAAAGTAAATAATGTTTTATGGGAAAGTGAGTAATGCTTATGTCACTGTGTACAATCAATCATGACAACATAATTGTACTTTATGTAGTTAAATTTAAAAATGTGTGTTTAGTGGGCCGTGACCTAAAACTTTAGTTATCATCATTATTCAGTCAACAAAAAATTGTTTTTTAAATGGGTTTGCCCAATAAATACAATATGTATGAAAAGCTTCAATTAGCTTAACGGCTCACATAAACAAGCCATAAATGGTTTCTGATTTTATTTCTTAAGTGTCGTTTCCTTTGTGAATGCACACGATCAATCAAACAAACATGATGCACATTACTCCGATTTAGTCATTAAACCCTAGCCAACAGCACATCTACAACACTCAACAACTAAAAAATAAAATAAAAAATTGCTAAATCGTTACGGATTCGAACCAAAACAATACAACTAATTAAATCAACTCAAACACAACTACTTGAATTAAATAGTAAACATGATAGTATAAGTTGAATTTAAGAAAATAATAACGGTGACGAAATTCGTACCTATTTTGAAAATGAAAAGACCTTTCACGAATTATTCACGAGCTTATTATTATTATTATTATTATTATTATTATTATTATTATTATTTATAGCCTCGCGGAAGAAAAGGGTATGGTCTTTTGTTTCGTTTAGGGTAAGTTTTTTTTTTTGCTTTGTTTTGGTAAGGTATTTTTTGTTGGTTTTGTTTTAGTTTTTTGGGTTTTGTGTTTATTTTAAGTTTTAATTCGGCTTGGTTTCAGTTTCAGTTCAATTTGGGTTGTTTTAATTTCATTTAAGTTCAATTTAAGTTTGTATTTGACGGAAATAGAGTTGTTTTCGCATAATCTTGGCACTACAGTTTATGATGTCGAGTTTGAAGAAATGAAGTTTATTCAATTGATATATTCCAAAAAGCATGGGATTGAAAGATAGTCTTTCAGGTTCATGAATGTTACCATTTTTTGTATTCGTTGCTTCTTTTGTTATCTCATTCAATGAAATTATTGAATAATAGAAGGATTATAAAAAATATTTTTTGTATAGGCCTACTTGATCATGTATTCATGTTACTTATCTCTGTATAAGTAACTATGAGATTGTGTTTTTACTATACATAAACTGTGTGTTTTTACTATACATAAATTAATCCCAACATTTGGTCTCGAAATATGAAAAAAATGGAAAATACTTAATAAAGGAAATAAATATCAAATACAGTTTGCAAGAGCATTATTGTCCTTTTTAATTTGTTACATTGGAACCATTTGACTCATGGTATTTTAATATTGATTTGTTTTTACTTCAAACTCTATTGTAAAGTTCAGCACATTTAATATGGATGAATATGAAAATTAGAAACAAAGTTACAAACTGATTTTTATTGATTTTTGTTGACATTTTAGTGAATATTGACTTTTTTTTGGCAAATTTTGTTACAGTTTGATTGTTATTTTGTGTTTAAATTGGAAATAAGAGTAATAACTGCAGAATTAGAATGACTTATTTTTCAACTGACCAGTTTTATCCAAACCAAGTTTTTTTTAAGGTTGACTACTTTGACATGAACTGGTCTAACGAATGAACAAACATAAATTAATAAACATAAATGGATATAAATTAACACAACAAACATTCATCAATGTAAATGAACGAACAAAAACGAGCCAGACTTTTGTTCATGTTCATTCAGTTAAATAATCAGAAAGTTGTTTTCTTGTTCATTCAGATAATACAGGTCACTGAATGTTTACTTCATTTTCTGGCAAGTTTTAGTTGTATAGTCTTATTCTTTTCGTTTTTGTTTGTTTTTCTTTTCATTTAATTTTTTGTTTGTAAAGCCAATAGGTTTTAAAGTGTATTTTGTTTTTTTTTTGGGGTTTTTTTTGTGTTAATACCATATTATTGCTCAAGTTCCAGATAAAGAAAATCAAAGTTATGAGTAATGATTGTAGAAAGAATATTAATTTTAGGTCATTGAATGTATCATTTTGGATGACAATATGTGACTGAAGGATCATAAGCGAAGTTATGAACAACTGTGATTAATTAAGGTATATTTGTGATGTGCGTACATATACAATGATGTTGAATCAAGATTATGTAAAGATGACTATGTTATTAAGTTGGATTCTTTGTATATTTGATGCGGGACATTCAAAATTTGCTATGTATTTTTTCGTATTTCGTAGGCATTCTCTTTATTAAAACTGGTCTTCTTAAAAGTAAAAATTTTGGTATAAATTCATATGACACTTTACAACACAATATGTATGAATAAGTTGGTTTTTATGGATATCACACTTTACGACACAAGATGTACGAAGACTTAGGGATATTACACTTTACGACACAAGATGTATGAAGATGGTTGTTTTCAGGGATATTGTTATTATGCTTTATCCTTGACTAAATGGTATGGAACATGATTTGCCGTCGAAGGAAAATAGCTGGCTCTAGTTGAAAAAAAAGAAAAAAAATTAAATGATTTGTTCTTTTAGTTTGATTTTATATTAACCTATCACTTTATAACACCAACTTTCCAATATAAGTCAGTATGCATGTGCACAATCAAATCACATATGCCCACCACTTTACCTTTTTTACATTTAACAACAGGTCCTGGAGACTTTTTGGTTCATCATGCTATTGCTCTGGGTTTACATGACGACAACTTTGTGGCTCTAACTTGAACTTTAAACACTCTCCAATTAATACACATTCAATCATTTATGTTAATTAAAAATCACAAAACCTATAAACCTACTTTATTAACAACTACAAAGAAAACATCCAACAATCCATATGCACATGTGGTAGCGTGCTCGCACTAATAACCAATTACACATCCAAACAAACTCTACAAAAATGGAGGAGATATTAGTTAATATTTATTAATTACGTTTTTGGAATCATAAATAACACATTATTCATACTAATCTATTTTATTTCTTTTTACTCTTTTCTTTCATTGTTACAAACCCATGCAGTTGAAATCACGTTTAGTCCCTGCTAACTTCCAGTGCCATAACGAACCAACCCACTATCGACTAAATCTCCAATGTGCCCCCGCCGCTTTTGATAAACAAAAAGTGTATTATTTAGCGTCAGAAGAAGTTTTCATTCTTTGGCTTAAACTTAATAGAATCCTTCTAATGCTTTTGATAAACAAATAGAATAAAAATATATTTTTAATAAACTTTTCGTTTAAAAATTATAAACCGAACATGTCAACAATCTATTTTTTATCTTTCCTCAACCTTATTCTGATCATAGTTATTTATTTATCTAGGGTCGCTTGATGAACCGAACCCTGTCGGTTCACTCTCTTAAAGACATCTTCGCTTATTAACTCATTCTTGCTTATTAAATAAGTGAGTTTTTCATAACCCATTTTTAACGTTTTTAATATTTTGTGGTGTAGCATGTCACAAATTTTATCTCATTAGTTATGCTCTTGTTTACAAACCAATTCACATTTATCGTTCATGTTAATATTAGTCCCGCATAATGTTTATGATTTTATGTGAATTATGTGCAACGTGTTTGCTATTTTTTATGGTGGAAGTTACCCACACGCATACACATCCCGTAACGAATGGCCTTCATTTGTCTTCCTTACATACGTTATCATTATGGTATAGCGAATGACTCATTCGCTATACCTCATTCGTCAACATTCCATGACGAATGGATCTAATTCATAACGACTAAGGTCCATTCGTTAAACATCCTTAACGAATGAACTATGATTAACAACGTATGGGCTCATTCGTTAAACATCCTTAACGAATGAGCCTTACATAGAGAATGAGTCATAATTACATAATTGTCTTTTAACATTAAAATAATAATAAATTACAAACGACTATTACAAAGACTCGAGATGACAAAACCGTGCACTAACATATATATATATAGGGTTGGTATCATTTAAGAACTCTAAAAAAATTAAAAAACTCTTAGGAACTCTAAACAACCAAACATTTTTTTAAAATTTTTTTTATGTATTAACATTATTTAATAGTAGTTTTATCATATTTTATATAAAATTTTTTGATTACATATATTAATCACAAGTTTACATATGTGTAAAATTTATATACTAACAAATTTACATAGGTGTAAAACAAAACATAGATATGTATAAAAAAACTAATTTTCAAAATTGTAATTATAAATATAGATATAGAAAAATGATAAAACTACACTTAAATAACATTGACATACAAAGAATTTTATAAAAAAAATGTTATTTTTCAAGGGTTCCTTCAAGTTCTTAAATAATTTAACAGTTCTGTAATGATACCCATCTTATATATATATATATATATATATATATATATATATATATATATATATATATATATATATATATATATATCAGCACTTACGACCATGTGTAGTCGAAAAGCCTAACCCTTGGACATTTTGTGCCATGTGACATCCCCGTCATCAATGGAGAGTTTTGCAAAAAATGGCTTGGTGGGCAAAACGTCACAACTCTCTTATAATAACTACATATATTCCCCTCTCTCTCCCTTCCCAACACACAATTTTATCAAAATTCATCAAAATGCGTGCCATAATAGCGTTTTGTGGGAAACACTGGGCCCAAAACGCCGAAGGAAAAAGCCGGGGGGGGGGGGGGGGACACCCCTTGGGTTCTCCACTCAAAACGCCACATAGTTATGTTCATCAACCTTGCATTTGTAAGAATAAAAATCCCACTAACCTTACACTTGCAAGAATTTGAATCCACTGCTTCTATTTAGAAAGAGTGAACATTTATAGCGTTTTCCAAGTTTAAAAGATAATAAGGTCCTGAAATAATAATAAAACAAAATAATAATAATAATAATAATAATAATGATAATGATAATAAAAAAGTGTATTTCCATTACGGCAGCCGTACATTTGGTTCAATAAGTTAAAAAGGTGAAAATGAATACAGTAATGGAGGCCCATCCATATCGACTATATCTTACTTACTCCTGTTCCAGCAATTATTATTCCGATCTCGTTCGAATTGATTAGGGTTAAGGATTGTGGAGATGTCGGAGGTGATACTCCATATATACGATGTGACTAATAGTGATTCTGACAAGACGAATAACACCATTGTTCAGATCAACAAGTTTTTTAAAGACGGTATTGGCCTCGGTGGGATCTTCCACAGTGCCTTTCAGGTTTTATTTCTTCAACTAATTATTATTATTATTTATCAACACGATCTAAGCTTTCAATTTCATTTGCTTTATTCAGTTTGTGTGTTTATAAGTGGATCAATTGCTAATCGACCAATTTCTAATGTATAATTATTTAATGTTAAACAATCAGAAGGAAGGATGTAATGATTGCTTGAAACATTGGTTTATATGCAGAACAATAAGAGAGATGCGTCTTAATATCATATGTTGTTGGTTTCACAAGACAAAACTAACTAGTTTTGTGTTACAGGTTTATGGAGAAGATGAATGGTCATTCGGGTTTTGTGAAGAGGGAAGTGGAGTTTTTAACTGCCCCTTTGGGAGGAATCCAATGTACACGTACCGAGAGTAGATTGTTCTTGGGATAACAGACCTTTCTAAGTCTAAGGTTAATCAGATACTCAGGGAACTTAGCAGAGAATGGCCCGGCGATTCTTATGATTTGCTTTCAAAGAATTGTAATCACTTTTGTGATGAGTTTTGTGTCAGACTCGGTGTCCCTGAACTTCCAGGTGATTGTTGTTTTCTGTTTGAAAGTGGGCTTCGAGTTTGGTTTTGAATTTGTTTTAATGATCAACTTCTGTTATGTTGTTACAGGTTGGGTGAATAGGTTTGCTAATGCTGGTGACACTGCTGTAGAAATAGCCGGAACTACTGCTTACCGGGTGAGTGCTCTTCTTTCTTTCTTTTTTTTTTATCAGTTTGTTATCATTTGGCAGCCACTAAAATCTAAAGGTGGCAATTAATCAATTATGACCCGTTCTTTAAAGAATGGGATGATTTGGGGAAAAATGATTTGCCAATGGGGGTTCATTTGGGTAACTCAAATTATATTGCGGTCAAAATGGCCTTATCAAATTTGTTAATTTAAAACGCACGCAAATGTGTTTGCGCCACCTGTGGCTATTGTTTGTCTCCATCACCTACTCGTTGTAACTGACCCCACAACAACCATTACCACCACCTTCGCTATGTAGCCACCACCACCACAACCCGGCGCACTTCACCACTAGCCGCCACAAATAAAATTTGGTGGGTGAGCATGTTTGATATTCTGTTTTCTAAGACAACTCATCGATTTTGAGTTTATTTTGTTCGCAACCTGTTTTGAGTTCTGACCCAGATCATATTAAAACGGCTCGTGTTGGCCTGAGCATATTTTGTAGACATGTTGACTCCTCCTGGTTTGACCCAAATCATACTAATACTTTTTTAACATGGCCAGTTTACCCGAACTCATTTTGTAGACTTCTTTTGACCCGGACTTGTTTTGACCTGCCATCTAACACGTCCCCACCTGCCCCTTTTGCCAGACTTACTAAAATCACAAATTCGTTTTGACTCGTTACTAGATATGGTGATTTCAACCAATATGGGTCGTGTTTTTATCTCAAATGGGTGAAACTAAAAAGATTAGTTTAAAAGGGATATCAAAAGGGTTGAAGGTCTCGCTCAAGGTAATTATTAATGCATACAACATAATATTTTTATTCAAAGGTATACATTTATTTCACAGAGAACTGCCATTTTTGTCTCAGTGGTTTGATCTCTTTTGCCGTCTGTCCAAAATTTTTTTTTCACTATTTTCGTCATCAAGGTTTCTAAAACTTGCCAATGCAGTCCAAATCACTAAGGGGTATTTCTTTCTTTAGATTTTTAGTTTTTAACATTTTTAAAAATATTCCAATAACCACAGTTGTCTTCTTCTTCCCCAAAAATTAAAACCCTACAAGCTACTTCCGGTCACCACTGCTAGCCGAACACATCATAATTGAACACCTTTTCCGGCTACAACCAATGACATAGCAACAGCTTCCTGCCACCACTGCACCATCGCCAACCTTCTTATTTGTTTCATGATTACCCTTGGTTCGATTTCTTGCTAAATCACTGAACTAACACCACCACCGATCAGCCATCAATACAAAATCTAAATCAACAAACACCCCCCCCCCCTCACACCCACCCACCCACCCCCCGGGACTAAACTCCATTTCACAAAAATGGGGAAGGAGGGTGGGGGTGTGGAGAAGAAATGGGTGTGTTTGGGGTGGGTAGTTATTATCAATGTTATTATATTAAGGGTTTTTGGTCATTTCACACTAACTTAACAGATAGTGATTTGGACTGCATTGGCAAGTTTTAGAAACCTTGATGACGAAAATGGCAACAAAAATAATAAATTTGGACGGAAATGGCAATTTACTCTTTATTATAAAAACATCGTTTTGTAAATAATTGACACATTAAATATCTGTATATGATTTTAAAATGTACTTATTTGTTGGTCAACTCAGCCAGATATGACAAATTTCATTCGGGCTAGAAATCGACCTGTGTCAAGCAAGACCTCATTATAAGTTATTATCTAACCTGTGCATCTTGCCACCTACAATATCATAAATAATATATTGATTAAAACTGTTTTTTACTTTTGTTTTTCAATGAATGTAGTTCAGACAAGCTAAAACGGAGATTGTGACCGCTAGCAAAGTGGCATATCAATTCCTTGCCGGAATTGCTTCCAACACCGCCGCAGCAGTGACTGCAGATTCCCCAAGCAGCTCAAGTAAAGGCGGCACCCGCCAGCCCTAGTTTTCAACAACCTGCTTGGTTCAAAAACCTTGTGGCTGCTGGTGCAAAACCATCAAGTAGTAGTGGTGCACTTGATAATGGTGACGAAGATATTACACACAATTTGTCTGCTGACAACCACGATGAACCAAATGCAGGAATCTAAAGCTGTTATATAAAACCTTTGTTGTTTCCTAGACTTTTATTAGGTTGATTATATATATGTTTTCCTTTAATTATCTGCATTTAGATCTTATTTGGGTTATGTTATTTTATTGCTATATTCAAAGGTAATATAAAGATATAATTTTACCAGAACATGGTATATTAGTTTATTTCTCTCCAAAATGATTGAAAAGTAATCTAATTTGACATTTAAATTAAGGAATAAAGAGGCTAAAGGGGTAGTCTTAACTTGGGCCTATTCTGGTAGGCTCAAACCCATTACCGGCCCAGCGGCGCGTCTCTTTCAAGTGACACTTTAGCCGCACATCGTAAAGGGCCTCTATTTCGTAATCCACGAGGGCCCTTTCTTCTACTCAAGCATATTCATATTTTAAACGTATATGATTACGTTTATGATACTAAATGTATAGCGGTTAAACCGTGGAAGTGCCTTTTTTTTCAAAAATTTGTCCAGTATATCTTGTTTCCGGCAATTTTCCACAAAAGAGGTGAATAGCCATGTTTTTGGCAGACTGGCAGTGGTTAAAATGAGTTATCATCATCATCATCATCATCATCGTACTCATTAAAATGAGTTAGATGTAAGTAATGTAATTAAAGTTCTTTGTCTCCTTTATTGTTTTATTTTTAAATTAAAATACAGTTAAATAACAAGCATAATTAATAAACTTTTTCTCTTACTTTATGGACGAAAATTTGGTGGACAAACAGACCAAGGAGAAACGTGTGTGTTATTAATTATAGTATTTTATAAGCACAACAATATATTTCATAATACATTATACATGTTTGTTATTTTATTATTTCATGCATTGCATAAGCCTATATCCCATGGATTATCAAAAATCTACACACTATAAATCTCTCGCCTATAGCATTCTTTAATCATCAGCAATCATGGCATTCTATCAGCAATACACACTTTCACCTGTATGCATCGTTTTCTTTTAACTTTAATTAAAATTTTGCATCACTTTTCTAATAATTTGAATCATCAAATGCAGAACTTGGTAGCTATTTTTTTGTTATTTGGATTATTAATATTAGCGTTGTCCTTCGTTGAATGCCGGAGGAATTTGCTCTCCGGATCTTATGCTACCTACGCTGCCATCAACTGCCGTAAGCATACTGCATATTTGACAGATTTTGGTGGCTTTGGTGATGGGAAAACATCAAGCACCGCAGTCTTCCGAGCAGCCGTTCAGAACCTTAGTCAGGTGGCAGAAGATGGTGGAGCACAGCTTATTGTGCCACCCGGAAGATGGCTCACAGGTAGCTTTAACCTCACCAGCCATTTCACCTTGTTCCTTCAGTCCGGTGCGGTTATTGTTGCTTCTCAGGTATGGATATAAACACGTTAGAAAATATTTCAGTAACATTATTTATATAAATTACTTATGGGTTTTGTCGAGGAAGATATAGGCAACTTCAAGACACACATGCCGCTATTTTTAAAGCAGACTAACCCGCCGTAGTCATATAAAGACCCAATTTGTCGTTACGGGTTTTAAAACATCCCATTTTTGAATAAATCATTTATAATTATTACACAAACTCAGTTGAACAATTAAGGTTTTTTTTTGGCAAAATCAGGATGCTGGAGAGTACCCACTTCTAGTACCATTACCTTCTTATGGTGAAGGAAGAGATGGACCAGGGGGAAGATTTAGCAGTCTAATAGGTGGATCACACCTCAATGATGTTGTTGTCACTGGTACAATTTTTTTTACAACATTTTTAGCATATACATTCGGTTTATTTTTCGTCGCCAACATGTTGTTGAAGGTGATAATGGCACGATTGACGGGCAAGGTTCGATATGGTGGAAAAAGTTTAACAGAAAGAAGCTAAAGAACACCAGACCATACCTTATCGAACTAATCTACGCAAACCAAGTCCAAATTTCTAATCTCACATTGATCGACTCGCCTTCGTGGTTTGTTCACCCTGTTTATAGCAGGTCAAGCCATCTTAACACTTTTGTTTTTAATCTTTAAAGCATAATCTAATACACAAAGTTTGTTCATGTACAGAGATATTATAATTCAAGACCTAATCATTCGAGCACCTATTGATTCTCCTAATACATATGGTATCAATCCAGGTTTGTATTCAGTTAGCCCTTTTCGGTTAATTCATCATATGAGTATAAATAATATGTAGGAGAGGAAAATTTCACACTAAAATACAATTTGATCATACAAATCAGCCAAGCGCCAAATAATATGCGTTGTCTTTCTCTTTTTGTGCAGATTCTTGTAGCAATGTAAAGATTCAAGATGTTAATGTTGTGTCCGGTGACGATTGTGTAGCCGTGAAAAGCGGGTGGGATGAATACGGGATTAGATTCGGGATGCCTACCGAACAAATGGTCATAAGGAGACTAACATGTAGTTCACCAAATGGTGCAGTGATCGCACTAGGAAGTGAAATGTCGGGTGGCATAAAAAACATTAGAGCCGAAGACATCACGGCTATTAATTCCCTATCCGGGATCAGAATTAAAACTTCTCCCGGAAGAGGAGGATACATTACAGACATATTTGTGAACGAAATGAATCTACAAGCGATTGATTCCGTCTTTTGGACCACTGGGTCCCATGGGGAGCACCCAGATCTAGGTTATGATTCTAGGGCACTCCCCGTGGTTGACCGAATTACTTATAGAAATGTGGTGGCTGAAGATGTGAAGATGGCGGGGAATATGGGGGGCATAGATGGTTATCCATTCACTGGATTTTGTTTATCAAATGTTACTATCGGATTCGGTACACAAAAAGAAAATCAAGTATGGAATTGTACGGGTGTGTCTGGTGTCTCGAGTAATGTGTTACCCGAACCCTGCGGTGAGTTATCAGAGAAAGGTCCCAGTAATTGCGAGTATCCACAAGATCCAGTCCCGATTGATGTCTTGGAGATGAACACTTGTTCTTTTGCTACTACAAGTTAAATGTTGTAACTAATCTGTGTTTAAAGTTATAATTGGAATACTTGTTTTGTGACAATTCCATCCTTTTACTAGTTTTATTAAAGTGTATGAATGGAATCATAAGGGTTTGAGTTTCATTTGTGTAGTTGTGAACTTTCTACAAAAATACTTATAAACTAGATTATCAAAATATTTTGTTTATTTCTCTAACTTACATAGTTACATTCAACAGTTTATGTTATTTACCCATATTTACCTATAAAAAATCACTGACAAATGAATTAAATTAAAACAAAAACTAAATATTTAAGGTATGTTAGTGGCAACTTACTCGACAATATTCTCCTTGTTTATTAAAAAAGATTCTTTTATTTAGATTATAGAGCAATAGAACATGAAAGTTTATGTCAACTATGTGATCCAAAAGTGGTACAGGCTGATTTCATGAAGATGTCATTTTCTGATAACAGTTTGGATGTAGTGTAAGAAATTGAGGCTAAATGCCATGCTCCAAATGTTCGGTATATAAGTTTTTGATGTTTATGGTTCTAATTTTTTTTACTAACATTTGTTATCTAATATGCAGTTTAGGATTGGGCCAACGATTGCGATTGATATGGACCATCGTTAGAGGTGTTCACTATTTGATTTTGACGGTTTTTAAGTCAAACCGTGAGCCTTTGTTACGGTTTCTTTAAACCAAAATCAAACTTCTGCATAATTGAAACCAAAACAAACCAAACCAAACTGTACAAATGGTTTGGTTACACAGTTTAAACTTATATAGTTTTAGGAATGCTTTAACAGGTTGCAAAACATACGACCACACTCCTGCAGGAGGTTCGTGCCAGATGCCCATCTATTTTCCTATGGGTTAATTTTCTGTACGGGCAACCAGCTAGGCTATATGTAGGGAATAATTGTATCCATTCAACTAACGGTGCTTAGCAAGGCGATCCTTTAGGACCCCTTCTCTTTACATTAGCCTTACACCCCTCATTCATCGGGTACGGGATGGTTGTAATTTACTTTTCCATGCACGGTACTTAGATGATGTCACGATTATAGGAGACGTCATTGAAGTAGCTAAAGCCTTGGATATTATTAGATCTAAGGGGCCTAGTTTGGGCCTTGAGCTTAATATTAAAAAGACCAAAGTATTTTGGTCGTCCTGCAATAGGGTAAAGGCAAAAGTAGGTTTATTTCCTGTTGGGATTGAGAGACCGAAGTTAGGGGTAAAATTCCTTGGAGGAGCGGTTAGCCCGGACGTTGGGTTTATCAGTAGTTTGCCACTACTAGAGCTTAAAGAGCAGTAGAACTAATGAGATGTCTTACTCGCCTGCGTGACCCTCAATGTGAATTTCTCTTGCTTCGAGCATGTATGGGGGTGGCTAAGTTGTTGTTCGGACTTCGAACATGTCAGCGTATGTTTGTTAAAGAATCGTCTCTTTTTTGACAAAGGGCTTCGAACGACGATTAAGGATATTGTGGTATGTGTGTGGGGGGGGGGGTTTCGTTTTTTGGTGATTTTCAATGGAGGCTGGCCTCTCTCCCCATCCATTTTGGTGGTTTAGGGTTATATTCAGCAGAGGATGTTTCCACCTATGCTTTTGTAGCCTCGAGAACACAATCTTGGAAGTTACAGGATCACATTTTGCGTGATTGTGGTGTTGATGGGTTAGATTCTGATTTTGGGTGTGCAATGAATTATTTGCACAACTCCATTCCCGATTTTGATCTTGGCGGTTTCGCTAATAAGGACACCCTCCCCTAAAGCCCAAAATGCTTTGGTGAGTGCTCTGTATAGTAAACCGTCCAAAGTTTGGGAGAAAAGTTTGGCATGTCCTCTCATCAGATAGCGGTATTAGAATGTCTTCAGGCTCCTCATGCTCAAGACTATTTGACTGTCACCCCTATCGAAGGGTTATGCCAGCACATGTCAGCAGTGAAGTACCGAGCCATTCTCAAATATCGTTTAATGATCCCTCTGTTCCCAGTTGATGAGTCATGTCCAGTCTACCGTAAATTTTGTTTAGATAATTTTGGTGAACACGCGGTTCATTGCAAAGAACTCCCGGGGTTTAAATATAGACATGATTTGGTCAGGGATGTCCTTTGTGATGTGTTAAAACCGACGGGAATCTTGGCAAAAAAGAGGCTCTTGTGAATTTCCTGTTGGATCCACGTTAAGGAAGGTCTACTCTCCGACCAGCGGACATTCTTTTGTTTGGATGGGGGGGAGCATGCTTGTGTGGACCTTACTAGGGTGTCCCCTCTTGTCGGGCTTAGGGACACCGGGTTTGTTGCTAGGCAGGCGCTGCTAAAGGCAGAAGCAGGAAAAGTTGTTAAACACGAGAAGGCGTGTGTTGAGAATCAACATGCCTTAATTCCTTTTGCTTTTGATACATTTGGGTCTTTTGCCCCCGATGCTGCTACATTTTTAAAAAGAGTTCAACAGGTCGTGCACAGTAACTCAACGACGCCGAAGAACGATAATTTTGTTTTCAGTAACATCGTTTTTGCCATTCAAAAGGGTGTGACATCGCAACTTGTTGCCCGCTTACCTGCCTCTCTATTGTAATTGGATCCTTAGTTCAAAATAATTAAATAAAATTTAAAACCATGACATCTTAAAAAAAAAAGAAAAAAAAGGTTTGCCAGTAAAAATGTCCTTATCTATATTATATATAAAGGAGGAGTGATGGGCACAAAAGTAATTTCATAACTCCATGACAAGGGTAAAACAGACATTTCATAATTGGGCAACAAAAGTAATTTGCCATTGCGTAATTTCGTTTTTCAAGCATCTTTTACAAGTTCATAAAGCTCTATTTTTTTGTAAATTGCTTTTCAAGCCTTTAGAGATGCAAAAGGTTTTTTTAATTAATGTTTGAACAATACTAAATAATTATTATAAAAGCCCACTAACTCAACATCAATAGTTTAATTGATTTCAATGATTCAATTGTATTATTATTATTATATGGTGACTATCCACATTCTTAATTCTCATGTGTCATTATGTTTCTATTAACTTTGTTAGCCTATATATAGTGGCTTCTTGTGCTTGTACTAGATATACATGCATACATATCAATGAATAACAAACTCCAGTTTCTCTACTTATTATGCTTTCTATACACTATTCAAAACAACAACGACAACGACAACTAACGTAAAGCAAGGTCCAGCTTTGGATTTGGAAGGGTGGACTGATTATTGTTGGTTCTCATGTGGTTGAGCAAATGTTGTGTAGAAATTAGAATGTTTTGATGTTATTGTACGACAAATTTTTGTTTGTTTGTTACTCTAAATCAAACTTGTGCTTGATGTATGTGGTTGATGAAAGTAAATAATGTTTTATGGGAAAGTGAGTAATGCTTATGTCACTGTGTACAATCAATCATGACAACATAATTGTACTTTATGTAGTTAAATTTAAAAATGTGTGTTTAGTGGGCCGTGACCTAAAACTTTAGTTATCATCATTATTCAGTCAACAAAAAATTGTTTTTTAAATGGGTTTGCCCAATAAATACAATATGTATGAAAAGCTTCAATTAGCTTAACGGCTCACATAAACAAGCCATAAATGGTTTCTGATTTTATTTCTTAAGTGTCCTTTCCTTTGTGAATGCACACGATCAATCAAACAAACATGATGCACATTACTCCGATTTAGTCATTAAACCCTAGCCAACAGCACATCTACAACACTCAACAACTAAAAAATAAAATAAAAAATTGCTAAATCGTTACGGATTCGAACCAAAACAATACAACTAATTAAATCAACTCAAACACACCTACTTGAATTAAATAGTAAACATGATAGTGTAAGTTGAATTTAAGAAAATAATAACGGTGACGAAATTCGTACCTATTTTGAAAATGAAAAGACCTTTCACGAATTATTCACGAGCTTATTATTATTATTATTATTATTATTATTATTATTATTATAGCCTCGCGGAACAAAAGGGTATGGTCTTTTGTTTCGTTTAGGGTAAGTTTTTTTTTTTGCTTTGTTTTGGTAAGGTATTTTTTGTTGGTTTTGTTTTAGTTTTTTGGGTTTTGTGTTTATTTTAAGTTTTAATTCGGCTTGGTTTCAGTTTCAGTTCAATTTGGGTTGTTTTAATTTCATTTAAGTTCAATTTAAGTTTGTATTTGACGGAAATAGAGTTGTTTTCGCATAATCTTGGCACTACAGTTTATGATGTCGAGTTTGAAGAAATGAAGTTTATTCAATTGATATATTCCAAAAAGCATGGGATTGAAAGATAGTCTTTCAGGTTCATGAATGTTACCATTTTTTGTATTCGTTGCTTCTTTTGTTATCTCATTCAATGAAATTATTGAATAATAGAAGGATTATAAAAAATATTTTTTGTATAGGCCTACTTGATCATGTATTCATGTTACTTATCTCTGTATAAGTAACTATGAGATTGTGTTTTTACTATACATAAACTGTGTGTTTTTACTATACATAAACTAATCCCAACATTTGGTCTCGAAATATGAAAAAAATGGAAAATACTTAATAAAGGAAATAAATATCAAATACAGTTTGCAAGAGCATTATTGTCGTTTTTAATTTGTTACATTGGAACCATTTGACTCATGGTATTTTAATATTGATTTGTTTTTACTTCAAACTCTATTGTAAAGTTCAGCACATTTAATATGGATGAATATGAAAATTAGAAACAAAGTTACAAACTGATTTTTATTGATTTTTGTTGACATTTTAGTGAATATTGACTTTTTTTTGGCAAATTTTGTTACAGTTTGATTGTTATTTTGTGTTTAAATTGGAAATAAGAGTAATAACTGCAGAATTAGAATGACTTATTTTTCAACTGACCAGTTTTATCCAAACCAAGTTTTTTTTAAGGTTGACTACTTTGACATGAACTGGTCTAACGAATGAACAAACATAAATTAATAAACATAAATGGATATAAATTAACACAACAAACATTCATCAATGTAAATGAACGAACAAAAACGAGCCAGACTTTTGTTCATGTTCATTCAGTTAAATAATCAGAAAGTTGTTTTCTTGTTCATTCAGATAATACAGGTCACTGAATGTTTACTTCATTTTCTGGCAAGTTTTAGTTGTATAGTCTTATTCTTTTCGTTTTTGTTTGTTTTTCTTTTCATTTAATTTTTTGTTTGTAAAGCCAATAGGTTTTAAAGTGTATTTTGTTTTTTTTTGGGGTTTTTTTTGTGTTAATACCATATTATTGCTCAAGTTCCAGATAAAGAAAATCAAAGTTATGAGTAATGATTGTAGAAAGAATATTAATTTTAGGTCATTGAATGTATCATTTTGGATGACAATATGTGACTGAAGGATCATAAGCGAAGTTATGAACAACTGTGATTAATCAAGGTATATTTGTGATGTACGTACATATACAATGATGTTGAATCAAGATTATGTAAAGATGACTATGTTATTAAGTTGGATTCTTTGTATATTTGATGCGGGACATTCAAAATTTGCTATGTATTTTTTCGTATTTCGTAGGCATTCTCTTTATTAAAACTGGTCTTCTTAAAAGTAAAAATTTTGGTATAAATTCATATGACACTTTACAACACAATATGTATGAATAAGTTGGTTTTTATGGATATCACACTTTACGACACAAGATGTACGAAGACTTAGGGATATTACACTTTACGACACAAGATGTATGAAGATGGTTGTTTTCAGGGATATTGTTATTATGCTTTATCCTTGACTAAATGGTATGGAACATGATTTGCCGTCGAAGGAAAATAGCTGGCTCTAGTTGAAAAAAAAGAAAAAAAATTAAATGATTTGTTCTTTTAGTTTGATTTTATATTAACCTATCACTTTATAACACCAACTTTCCAATATAAGTCAGTATGCATGTGCACAATCAAATCACATATGCCCACCACTTTACCTTTTTTACATTTAACAACAGGTCCTGGAGACTTTTTGGTTCATCATGTTATTGCTCTGGGTTTACATGACGACAACTTTGTGGCTCTAACTTGAACTTTAAACACTCTCCAATTAATACACATTCAATCATTTATGTTAATTAAAAATCACAAAACCTATAAACCTACTTTATTAACAACTACAAAGAAAACATCCAACAATCCATATGCACATGTGGTAGCGTGCTCGCACTAATAACCAATTACACATCCAAACAAACTCTACAAAAATGGAGGAGATATTAGTTAATATTTATTAATTACGTTTTTGGAATCATAAATAACACATTATTCGTACTAATCTATTTTATTTCTTTTTACTCTTTTCTTTCATTGTTACAAACCCATGCAGTTGAAATCACGTTTAGTCCCTGCTAACTTCCAGTGCCATAACGAACCAACCCACTATCGACTAAATCTCCAATGTGCCCCCGCCGCTTTTGATAAACAAAAAGTGTATTATTTAGCGTCAGAAGAAGTTTTCATTCTTTGGCTTAAACTTAATAGAATCCTTCTAATGTTTTTGGAATGACAAGTAATTTTTGTTAAATGAAAAGGTTGAAGGACAAATTGATATCGTGAGGACAAAATGTATTAATTGCTTACACCGTATAAGTGACACGCAAAATAACACATTATTCATATACTAATGTGTGATCTAGACATAAAATTGGTTTGGGAAATTTTAAAGTAACACGTACATTAAAAATTATTATAAAGCTAATAAAAGATTCTAACTATTGATAAAATTGTTTTTTAAGGGTGAACAACTTAATCGGTATAACCGTTAACTAAAGCATAACTGTAACTGACTTTATCCAATAATCGACAAAAACCAATGGATAGGTTTAATGAATTTTGAAAAACCGTCAAATATGGACCGGCTTGGGTTAAAGATAATTCAGAACCCACCATAACCGATCCGACCCTTTTAACTTCCACAAAACATATTGTTGGATATACCATTTGATGTTTTTCGGTGCAACATTTATTACCGAATTAATTTTATTTCATTGTTGAGTTATATAATGCCAGTTTTTTTTTAATATTTGGTATTAATTGCATGAATTTTATATTTGGTTGGATTATGTCATTTTTTTCTAATATTTGGTACCAAACTTGGGCGTGGTCGCATTGTTTTGGTTATTGTTAACCGGCCCATAACCGATGAGCTATAACCGTCAAAACAGGTAAACTGAAACCGCCTTAACGGATCAGTTATGGATATGATTTTCCATTAACCGACATATTAGTTATGGTTATGGGTTTGGCCCAAAACTGTCCAAAACTGACCCTGCATGCACACCCCTAATTGTTACCGTATTGAACCACACTTATGCCACTATAGTTTTCGGGCCACTATATATGCATACGCTAACATCTTTGTGTGAACACCCCCACCCCCCAATAAAAGAAGAAAAAATAAGACATCCAACAAACCATAATCACATGCGGTAGCTCGCTCGCATGAATAACCCATTACACCATACTAAACACTGCAAACCAACAGTAGGCGATAGCTTGCACGAACTGGCAGCAACACGCGAGCACTTTTGCAAACTAATCTATTTTATTTCTTTTTACTCTTTTCTTTCATTGTTACAAACCCATGCAGTTGAAATCACGTTTAGTCCCTGCTAACTTCCAGTGCCATAACGAACCAACCCACTATCGACTAAATCTCCAATGTGCCCCCGCCGCTTTTGATAAACAAAAAGTGTATTATTTAGCGTCAGAAGAAGTTTTCATTCTTTGGCTTAAACTTAATAGAATCCTTCTAATGCTTTTGATAAACAAATAGAATAAAAATATATTTTTAATAAACTTTTCGTTTAAAAATTATAAACCGAACATGTCAACAATCTATTTTTTATCTTTCCTCAACCTTATTCTGATCATAGTTATTTATTTATCTAGGGTCGCTTGATGAACCGAACCCTGTCGGTTCACTCTCTTAAAGACATCTTCGCTTATTAACTCATTCTTGCTTATTAAATAAGTGAGTTTTTCATAACCCATTTTTAACGTTTTTAATATTTTGTGGTGTAGCATGTCACAAATTTTATCTCATTAGTTATGCTCTTGTTTACAAACCAATTCACATTTATCGTTCATGTTAATATTAGTCCCGCATAATGTTTATGATTTTATGTGAATTATGTGCAACGTGTTTGCTATTTTTTATGGTGGAAGTTACCCACACGCATACACATCCCGTAACGAATGGCCTTCATTTGTCTTCCTTACATACGTTATCATTATGGTATAGCGAATGACTCATTCGCTATACCTCATTCGTCAACATTCCATGACGAATGGATCTAATTCATAACGACTAAGGTCCATTCGTTAAACATCCTTAACGAATGAACTATGATTAACAACGTATGGGCTCATTCGTTAAACATCCTTAACGAATGAGCCTTACATAGAGAATGAGTCATAATTACATAATTGTCTTTTAACATTAAAATAATAATAAATTACAAACGACTATTACAAAGACTCGAGATGACAAAACCGTGCACTAACATATATATATATAGGGTTGGTATCATTTAAGAACTCTAAAAAAATTAAAAAACTCTTAGGAACTCTAAACAACCAAACATTTTTTTAAAATTTTTTTTATGTATTAACATTATTTAATAGTAGTTTTATCATATTTTATATAAAATTTTTTGATTACATATATTAATCACAAGTTTACATATGTGTAAAATTTATATACTAACAAATTTACATAGGTGTAAAACAAAACATAGATATGTATAAAAAAACTAATTTTCAAAATTGTAATTATAAATATAGATATAGAAAAATGATAAAACTACACTTAAATAACATTGACATACAAAGAATTTTATAAAAAAAATGTTATTTTTCAAGGGTTCCTTCAAGTTCTTAAATAATTTAACAGTTCTGTAATGATACCCATCTTATATATATATATATATATATATATATATATATATATATATATATATATATATATATATATATCAGCACTTACGACCATGTGTAGTCGAAAAGCCTAACCCTTGGACATTTTGTGCCATGTGACATCCCCGTCATCAATGGAGAGTTTTGCAAAAAATGGCTTGGTGGGCAAAACGTCACAACTCTCTTATAATAACTACATATATTCCCCTCTCTCTCCCTTCCCAACACACAATTTTATCAAAATTCATCAAAATGCGTGCCATAATAGCGTTTTGTGGGAAACACTGGGCCCAAAACGCCGAAGGAAAAAGCCGGGGGGGGGGGGGGACACCCCTTGCGTTCTCCACTCAAAACGCCACATAGTTATGTTCATCAACCTTGCATTTGTAAGAATAAAAATCCCACTAACCTTACACTTGCAAGAATTTGAATCCACTGCTTCTATTTAGAAAGAGTGAACATTTATAGCGTTTTCCAAGTTTAAAAGATAATAAGGTCCTGAAATAATAATAAAACAAAATAATAATAATAATAATAATAATAATGATAATGATAATAAAAAAGTGTATTTCCATTACGGCAGCCGTACATTTGGTTCAATAAGTTAAAAAGGTGAAAATGAATACAGTAATGGAGGCCCATCCATATCGACTATATCTTACTTACTCCTGTTCCAGCAATTATTATTCCGATCTCGTTCGAATTGATTAGGGTTAAGGATTGTGGAGATGTCGGAGGTGATACTCCATATATACGATGTGACTAATAGTGATTCTGACAAGACGAATAACACCATTGTTCAGATCAACAAGTTTTTTAAAGACGGTATTGGCCTCGGTGGGATCTTCCACAGTGCCTTTCAGGTTTTATTTCTTCAACTAATTATTATTATTATTTATCAACACGATCTAAGCTTTCAATTTCATTTGCTTTATTCAGTTTGTGTGTTTATAAGTGGATCAATTGCTAATCGACCAATTTCTAATGTATAATTATTTAATGTTAAACAATCAGAAGGAAGGATGTAATGATTGCTTGAAACATTGGTTTATATGCAGAACAATAAGAGAGATGCGTCTTAATATCATATGTTGTTGGTTTCACAAGACAAAACTAACTAGTTTTGTGTTACAGGTTTATGGAGAAGATGAATGGTCATTCGGGTTTTGTGAAGAGGGAAGTGGAGTTTTTAACTGCCCCTTTGGGAGGAATCCAATGTACACGTACCGAGAGTAGATTGTTCTTGGGATAACAGACCTTTCTAAGTCTAAGGTTAATCAGATACTCAGGGAACTTAGCAGAGAATGGCCCGGCGATTCTTATGATTTGCTTTCAAAGAATTGTAATCACTTTTGTGATGAGTTTTGTGTCAGACTCGGTGTCCCTGAACTTCCAGGTGATTGTTGTTTTCTGTTTGAAAGTGGGCTTCGAGTTTGGTTTTGAATTTGTTTTAATGATCAACTTCTGTTATGTTGTTACAGGTTGGGTGAATAGGTTTGCTAATGCTGGTGACACTGCTGTAGAAATAGCCGGAACTACTGCTTACCGGGTGAGTGCTCTTCTTTCTTTCTTTTTTTTTTATCAGTTTGTTATCATTTGGCAGCCACTAAAATCTAAAGGTGGCAATTAATCAATTATGACCCGTTCTTTAAAGAATGGGATGATTTGGGGAAAAATGATTTGCCAATGGGGGTTCATTTGGGTAACTCAAATTATATTGCGGTCAAAATGGCCTTATCAAATTTGTTAATTTAAAACGCACGCAAATGTGTTTGCGCCACCTGTGGCTATTGTTTGTCTCCATCACCTACTCGTTGTAACTGACCCCACAACAACCATTACCACCACCTTCGCTATGTAGCCACCACCACCACAACCCGGCGCACTTCACCACTAGCCGCCACAAATAAAATTTGGTGGGTGAGCATGTTTGATATTCTGTTTTCTAAGACAACTCATCGATTTTGAGTTTATTTTGTTCGCAACCTGTTTTGAGTTCTGACCCAGATCATATTAAAACGGCTCGTGTTGGCCTGAGCATATTTTGTAGACATGTTGACTCCTCCTGGTTTGACCCAAATCATACTAATACTTTTTTAACATGGCCAGTTTACCCGAACTCATTTTGTAGACTTCTTTTGACCCGGACTTGTTTTGACCTGCCATCTAACACGTCCCCACCTGCCCCTTTTGCCAGACTTACTAAAATCACAAATTCGTTTTGACTCGTTACTAGATATGGTGATTTCAACCAATATGGGTCGTGTTTTTATCTCAAATGGGTGAAACTAAAAAGATTAGTTTAAAAGGGATATCAAAAGGGTTGAAGGTCTCGCTCAAGGTAATTATTAATGCATACAACATAATATTTTTATTCAAAGGTATACATTTATTTCACAGAGAACTGCCATTTTCGTCTCAGTGGTTTGATCTCTTTTGCCGTCTGTCCAAAATTTTTTTTTCACTATTTTCGTCATCAAGGTTTCTAAAACTTGCCAATGCAGTCCAAATCACTAAGGGGTATTTCTTTCTTTAGATTTTTAGTTTTTAACATTTTTAAAAATATTCCAATAACCACAGTTGTCTTCTTCTTCCCCAAAAATTAAAACCCTACAAGCTACTTCCGGTCACCACTGCTAGCCGAACACATCATAATTGAACACCTTTTCCGGCTACAACCAATGACATAGCAACAGCTTCCTGCCACCACTGCACCATCGCCAACCTTCTTATTTGTTTCATGATTACCCTTGGTTCGATTTCTTGCTAAATCACTGAACTAACACCACCACCGATCAGCCATCAATACAAAATCTAAATCAACAAACACCCCCCCCCCTCACACCCACCCACCCACCCCCCGGGACTAAACTCCATTTCACAAAAATGGGGAAGGAGGGTGGGGGTGTGGAGAAGAAATGGGTGTGTTTGGGGTGGGTAGTTATTATCAATGTTATTATATTAAGGGTTTTTGGTCATTTCACACTAACTTAACAGATAGTGATTTGGACTGCATTGGCAAGTTTTAGAAACCTTGATGACGAAAATGGCAACAAAAATAATAAATTTGGACGGAAATGGCAATTTACTCTTTATTTTAAAAACATCGTTTTGTAAATAATTGACACATTAAATATCTGTATATGATTTTAAAATGTACTTATTTGTTGGTCAACTCAGCCAGATATGACAAATTTCATTCGGGCTAGAAATCGACCTGTGTCAAGCAAGACCTCATTATAAGTTATTATCTAACCTGTGCATCTTGCCACCTACAATATCATAAATAATATATTGATTAAAACTGTTTTTTACTTTTGTTTTTCAATGAATGTAGTTCAGACAAGCTAAAACGGAGATTGTGACCGCTAGCAAAGTGGCATATCAATTCCTTGCCGGAATTGCTTCCAACACCGCCGCAGCAGTGACTGCAGATTCCCCAAGCAGCTCAAGTAAAGGCGGCACCGCCAGCCCTAGTTTTCAACAACCTGCTTGGTTCAAAAACCTTGTGGCTGCTGGTGCAAAACCATCAAGTAGTAGTGGTGCACTTGATAATGGTGACGAAGATATTACACACAATTTGTCTGCTGACATACCACGATGAACTAAATGCAGGAATCTAAAGCTGTTATATAAAACCTTTGTTGTTTCCTAGACTTTTATTAGGTTGATTATATATATGTTTTCCTTTAATTATCTGCATTTAGATCTTATTTGGGTTGTTATTTTATTGCTATATTCAAAGGTAATATAAAGATATAATTTTACCAGAACATGGTATATTAGTTTATTTCTCTCCAAAATGATTGAAAAGTAATCTAATTTGACATTTAAATTAAGGAATAAAGAGGCTAAAGGGGTAGTCTTAACTTGGGCCTATTCTGGTAGGCTCAAACCCATTACCGGCCCAGCGGCGCGTCTCTTTCAAGTGACACTTTAGCCGCACAGCGTAAAGGGCCTCTATTTCGTAATCCACGAGGGCCCTTTCTTCTACTCAAGCATATTCATATTTTATACGTATATGCTTACGTTTATGATACTAAATGTATAGCGGTTAAACCGTGGAAGTGCCTTTTTTTTCAAAAATTTGTCAGTATATCTTGTTTCCGGCAATTTTCCACAAAAGAGGTGAATAGCCATGTTTTTGGCAGACTGGCAGTGGTTAAAATGAGTTAGATGTAAGTAATGTAATTAAAGTTCTTTGTCTCCTTTATTGTTTTATTTTTAAATTAAAATACAGTTAAATAACAAGCATAATTAATAAACTTTTTATCTTACTTTATGGACGAAAATTTGGTGGACAAACAGACCAAGGAGAAACGTGTGTGTTATTAATTATAGTATTTTATAAGCACAACAATATATTTCATAATACATTATACATGTTTGTTATTTTATTATTTCATGCATTGCATAAGCCTATATCCCATGGATTATCAAAAATCTACACACTATAAATCTCTCGCCTATAGCATTCTTTAATCATCAGCAATCATGGCATTCTATCAGCAATACACACTTTCACCTGTATGCATCGTTTTCTTTTAACTTTAATTAAAATTTTGCATCACTTTTCTAATAATTTGAATCATCAAATGCAGAACTTGGTAGCTATTTTTTTGTTATTTGGATTATTAATATTAGCGTTGTCCTTCGTTGAATGCCGGAGGAATTTGCTCTCCGGATCTTATGCTACCTACGCTGCCATCAACTGCCGTAAGCATACTGCATATTTGACAGATTTTGGTGGCTTTGGTGATGGGAAAACATCAAGCACCGCAGTCTTCCGAGCAGCCGTTCAGAACCTTAGTCAGGTGGCAGAAGATGGTGGAGCACAGCTTATTGTGCCACCCGGAAGATGGCTCACAGGTAGCTTTAACCTCACCAGCCATTTCACCTTGTTCCTTCAGTCCGGTGCGGTTATTGTTGCTTCTCAGGTATGGATATAAACACGTTAGAAAATATTTCAGTAACATTATTTATATAAATTACATATGGGTTTTGTCGAGGAAGATATAGGCAACTTCAAGACACACATGCCGCTATTTTTAAAGCAGACTAACCCGCCGTAGTCATATAAAGACCCAATTTGTCGTTACGGGTTTTAAAACATCCCATTTTTGAATAAATCATTTATAATTATTACACAAACTCAGTTGAACAATTAAGGTTTTTTTTTGGCTAAATCAGGATGCTGGAGAGTACCCACTTCTAGTACCATTACCTTCTTATGGTGAAGGAAGAGATGGACCAGGGGGAAGATTTAGCAGTCTAATAGGTGGATCACACCTCAATGATGTTGTTGTCACTGGTACAATTTTTTTTACAACATTTTTAGCATATACATTCGGTTTATTTTTCGTCGCCAACATGTTGTTGAAGGTGATAATGGCACGATTGACGGGCAAGGTTCGATATGGTGGAAAAAGTTTAACAGAAAGAAGCTAAAGAACACCAGACCATACCTTATCGAACTAATCTACGCAAACCAAGTCCAAATTTCTAATCTCACATTGATCGACTCGCCTTCGTGGTTTGTTCACCCTGTTTATAGCAGGTCAAGCCATCTTAACACTTTTGTTTTTAATCTTTAAAGCATAATCTAAAACACAAAGTTTGTTCATGTACAGAGATATTATAATTCAAGACCTAATCATTCGAGCACCTATTGATTCTCCTAATACATATGGTATCAATCCAGGTTTGTATTCAGTTAGCCCTTTTCGGTTAATTCATCATATGAGTATAAATAATATGTAGGAGAGGAAAATTTCACACTAAAATACAATTTGATCATACAAATCAGCCAAGCGCCAAATAATATGCGTTGTCTTTCTCTTTTTGTGCAGATTCTTGTAGCAATGTAAAGATTCAAGATGTTAATGTTGTGTCCGGTGACGATTGTGTAGCCGTGAAAAGCGGGTGGGATGAATACGGGATTAGATTCAGGATGCCTACCGAACAAATGGTCATAAGGAGACTAACATGTAGTTCACCAAATGGTGCAGTGATCGCACTAGGAAGTGAAATGTCGGGTGGCATAAAAAACATTAGAGCCGAAGACATCACGGCTATTAATTCCCTATCCGGGATCAGAATTAAAACTTCTCCCGGAAGAGGAGGATACATTACAGACATATTTGTGAACGAAATGAATCTACAAGCGATTGATTCCGTCTTTTGGACCACTGGGTCCCATGGGGAGCACCAGATCTAGGTTATGATTCTAGGGCACTCCCCGTGGTTGACCGAATTACTTATAGAAATGTGGTGGCTGAAGATGTGAAGATGGCGGGGAATATGGGGGGCATAGATGGTTATCCATTCACTGGATTTTGTTTATCAAATGTTACTATCGGATTCGGTACACAAAAAGAAAATCAAGTATGGAATTGTACGGGTGTGTCTGGTGTCTCGAGTAATGTGTTACCCGAACCCTGCGGTGAGTTATCAGAGAAAGGTCCCAGTAATTGCGAGTATCCACAAGATCCAGTCCCGATTGATGTCTTGGAGATGAACACTTGTTCTTTTGCTACTACAAGTTAAATGTTGTAACTAATCTGTGTTTAAAGTTATAATTGGAATACTTGTTTTGTGACAATTCCATCCTTTTACTAGTTTTATTAAAGTGTATGAATGGAATCATAAGGGTTTGAGTTTCATTTGTGTAGTTGTGAACTTTCTACAAAAATACTTATAAACTAGATTATCAAAATATTTTGTTTATTTCTCTAACTTACATAGTTACATTCAACAGTTTATGTTATTTACCCATATTTACCTATAAAAAATCACTGACAAATGAATTAAATTAAAACAAAAACTAAATATTTAAGGTACGTTAGTGGCAACTTACTCGACAATATTCTCCTTGTTTATTAAAAAAGATTCTTTTATTTAGATTATAGAGCAATAGAACATGAAAGTTTATGTCAACTATGTGATCCAAAAGTGGTACAGGCTGATTTCATGAAGATGTCATTTTCTGATAACAGTTTGGATGTAGTGTAAGAAATTGAGGCTAAATGCCATGCTCCAAATGTTCGGTATATAAGTTTTTGATGTTTATGGTTCTAATTTTTTTTACTAACATTTGTTATCTAATATGCAGTTTAGGATTGGGCCAACGATTGCGATTGATATGGACCATCGTTAGAGGTGTTCACTATTTGATTTTGACGGTTTTTAAGTCAAACCGTGAGCCTTTGTTACGGTTTCTTTAAACCAAAATCAAACTTCTGCATAATTGAAACCAAAACAAACCAAACCAAACTGTACAAACGGTTTGGTTACACAGTTTAGACTTATATAGTTTTAGGAATGCTTTAACAGGTTGCAAAACATACGACCACACTCCTGCAGGAGGTTCGTGCCAGATGCCCATCTATTTTCCTATGGGTTAATTTTCTGTACGGGCAACCAGCTAGGCTATATGTAGGGAATAATTGTATCCATTCAACTAACGGTGCTTAGCAAGGCGATCCTTTAGGACCCCTTCTCTTTACATTAGCCTTACACCCCTCATTCATCGGGTACGGGATGGTTGTAATTTACTTTTCCATGCACGGTACTTAGATGATGTCACGATTATAGGAGACGTCATTGAAGTAGCTAAAGCCTTGGATATTATTAGATCTAAGGGGCCTAGTTTGGGCCTTGAGCTTAATATTAAAAAGACCAAAGTATTTTGGTCGTCCTGCAATAGGGTAAAGGCAAAAGTAGGTTTATTTCCTGTTGGGATTAAGAGACCGGAGTTAGGGGTAAAATTCCTTGGAGGAGCGGTTAGCCCGGACGTTGGGTTTATCAGTAGTTTGCCACTACTAGAGCTTAAAGAGCAGTAGAACTAATGAGATGTCTTACTCGCCTGCGTGACCCTCAATGTGAATTTCTCTTGCTTCGCTCATGTATGGGGGTGGCTAAGTTGTTGTTCGGACTTCGAACATGTCAGCGTATGTTTGTTAAAGAATCGTCTCTTTTTTTGACAAAGGGCTTCGAGCGACGATTAAGGATATTGTGGTATGTGTGTGTGTGGGGGGGGGGGGGTTTCGTTTTTTGGTGATTTTCAATGGAGGCTGGCCTCTCTCCCCATCCATTTTGGTGGTTTAGGGTTATATTCAGCAGAGGATGTTTCCACCTATGCTTTTGTAGCCTCGAGAACACAATCTTGGAAGTTACAGGATCACATTTTGCGTGATTGTGGTGTTGATGGGTTAGATTCTGATTTTGGGTGTGCAATGAATTATTTGCACAACTCCATTCCCGATTTTGATCTTGGCGGTTTCGCTAATAAGGACACCCTCCCCTAAAGCCCAAAATGCTTTGGTGAGTGCTCTGTATAGTAAACCGTCCAAAGTTTGGGAGAAAAGTTTGGCATGTCCTCTCATCAGATAGCGGTATTAGAATGTCTTCAGGCTCCTCATGCTCAAGACTATTTGACTGTCACCCCTATCGAAGGGTTATGCCAGCACATGTCAGCAGTGAAGTACCGAGCCATTCTCAAATATCGTTTAATGATCCCTCTGTTCCCAGTTGATGAGTCATGTCCAGTCTACCGTAAATTTTGTTTAGATAATTTTGGTGAACACGCGGTTCATTGCAAAGAACTCCCG
Organism: Bidens hawaiensis; assembly: GCF_021521415.1. Taxonomy (NCBI): domain Eukaryota; kingdom Viridiplantae; phylum Streptophyta; class Magnoliopsida; order Asterales; family Asteraceae; genus Bidens; species Bidens hawaiensis. The sequence continues at coordinate 63,706 of NW_027498958.1, forward strand.
GGGTTTAAATATAGACATGATTTGGTCAGGGATGTCCTTTGTGATGTGTTAAAACCGACGGGAATCTTGGCAAAAAAAGAGGCTCTTGTGAATTTCCTGTTGGATCCACGTGAAGGAAGGTCTACTCTCCGACCAGCGGACATTCTTTTGTTTGGATAGGGGGGAGCATGCTTGTGTGGACCTTATTAGGGTGTCCCCTCTTGTCGGGCTTAGGGACACCGGGTTTGTTGCTAGGCAGGCGCTGCTAAAGGCAGAAGCAGGAAAAGTTGTTAAACACGAGAAGGCGTGTGTTGAGAATCAACATGCCTTAATTCCTTTTGCTTTTGATACATTTGGGTCTTTTGCCCCCGATGCTGCTACATTTTTAAAAAGAGTTCAACAGGTCGTGCACAGTAACTCAACGACGCCGAAGAACGATAATTTTGTTTTCAGTAACATCGTTTTTGCCATTCAAAAGGGTGTGACATCGCAACTTGTTGCCCGCCTTACCTGCCTCTCTATTGTAATTGGATCCTTAGTTCAAAATAATTAAATAAAATTTAAAACCATGACATCTTAAAAAAAAAGAAAAAAAAAGGTTTGCCAGTAAAAATGTCCTTATCTATATTATATATAAAGGAGGTGTGATGGGCACAAAAGTAATTTCATAACTCCATGACAAGGGTAAAACAGACATTTCATAATTGGGCAACAAAAGTAATTTGCCATTGCGTAATTTCGTTTTTCAAGCATCTTTTACAAGTTCATAAAGCTCTATTTTTTTGTAAATTGCTTTTCAAGCCTTTAGAGATGCAAAAGGTTTTTTTAATTAATGTTTGAACAATACTAAATAATTATTATAAAAGCCCACTAACTCAACATCAATAGTTTAATTGATTTCAATGATTCAATTGTATTATTATTATTATATGGTGACTATCCACATTCTTAATTCTCATGTGTCATTATGTTTCTATTAACTTTGTTAGCCTATATATAGTGGCTTCTTGTGCTTGTACTAGATATACATGCATACATATCAATGAATAACAAACTCCAGTTTCTCTACTTATTATGCTTTCTATACACTATTCAAAACAACAACGACAACGACAACTAACGTAAAGCAAGGTCCAGCTTTGGATTCGGAAGGGTGGACTGATTATTGTTGGTTCTCATTTGGTTGAGCAAATGTTGTGTAGAAATTAGAATGTTTTGATGTTTTTGTACAACAAATTTTTGTTTGTTTGTTACTCTAAATCAAACTTGTGCTCGATGTATGTGGTTAATGAAAGTAAATAATGTTTAATGGGAAAGTGAGTAATGCTTATGTCACTGTGTACAATCAATCATGACAACATAATTGTACTTTATGTAGTTAAATTTAAAAATGTGTGTTTAGTGGGCCGTGACCTAAAACTTTAGTTATCATCATTATTCAGTCAACAAAAAATTGTTTTTTAAATGGGTTTGCCCAATAAATACAATATGTATGAAAAGCTTCAATTAGCTTAACGGCTCACATAAACAAGCCATAAATGGTTTCTGATTTTATTTCTTAAGTGTCGTTTCCTTTGTGAATGCACACGATCAATCAAACAAACATGATGCACATTACTCCGATTTAGTCATTAAACCCTAGCCAACAGCATCTACAACACTCAACAACTAAAAAATAAAATAAAAAATTGATAAATCGTTACGGATTCGAACCAAAACAATACAACTAATTAAATCAACTCAAACACAACTACTTGAATTAAATAGTAAACATGATAGTGTAAGTTGAATTTAAGAAAATAATAACGGTGACGAAATTCGTACCTATTTGAAAATGAAAAGACCTTTCACGAATTAATTCACGAGCTTATTATTATTATTATTATTATTATTATTATTATTATTTATAGCCTCGCGGAAAAAAAGGGTATGGTCTTTTGTTTCGTTTAGGGTAAGTTTTTTTTTGCTTTGTTTTGGTAAGGTATTTTTTGTTGGTTTTGTTTTAGTTTTTTGGGCTTTGTGTTTATTTTAAGTTTTGATTCGGCTTGGTTTCAGTTTCAGTTCAATTTGGGTTGTTTTAATTTCATTTAAGTTCAATTAGAGTTTGTATTTGACGGAAATAGAGTTGTTTTCGCATAATCTTGGCACTACAGTTTATGATGTCGAGTTTGAAGAAATGAAGTTTATTCAATTGATATATTCCAAAGAGCATGGGATTGAAAGATAGTCTTTCAGGTTCATGAATGTTACCATTTTTTGTATTCGTTGCTTCTTTTGTTATCTCTTTCAATGAAATTATTGAATAATAGAAGGATTATAAAAAATATTTTTTGTATAGGCCTACTTGATCATGTATTCATGTTACTTATCTCTGTATAAGTAACTATGAGATTGTGTTTTTACTATACATAAACTAATCCCAACATTTGGTCTCGAAATATGAAAAAAATGGAAAATACTTAATAAAGGAAATAAATATCAAATACAGTTTGCAAGAGCATTATTGTCGTTTTTAATTTGTTACATTGGAACCATTTGACTCATGGTATTTTAATATTGATTTGTTTTTACTTCAAACTCTATTGTAAAGTTCAGCACATTTAATATGGATGAATATGAAAATTAGAAACAAAGTTACAAACTGATTTTTATTGATTTTTGTTGACATTTTAGTGAATATTGACTTTTTTTTGGCAAATTTTGTTACAGTTTGATTGTTATTTTGTGTTTAAATTGGAAATAAGAGTAATAACTGCAGAATTAGAATGACTTATTTTTCAACTGACCAGTTTTATCCAAACCAAGTTTTTTTTAAGGTTGACTACTTTGACATGAACTGGTCTAACGAATGAACAAACATAAATTAATAAACATAAATGGATATAAATTAACACAACAAACATTCATCAATGTAAATGAACGAACAAAAACGAGCCAGACTTTTGTTCATGTTCATTCAGTTAAATAATCAGAAAGTTGTTTTCTTGTTCATTCAGATAATACAGGTCACTGAATGTTTACTTCATTTTCTGGCAAGTTTTAGTTGTATAGTCTTATTCTTTTCGTTTTTGTTTGTTTTTCTTTTCATTTAATTTTTTGTTTGTAAAGCCAATAGGTTTTAAAGTGTATTTTGTTTTTTTTTTTTTGGGTTTTTTTTTGTGTTAATACCATATTATTGCTCAAGTTCCAGATAAAGAAAATCAAAGTTATGAGTAATGATTGTAGAAAGAATATTAATTTTAGGTCATTGAATGTATCATTTTGGATGACAATATGTGACTGAAGGATCATAAGCGAAGTTATGAACAACTGTGATTAATCAAGGTATATTTGTGATGTACGTACATATACAATGATGTTGAATCAAGATTATGTAAAGATGACTATGTTATTAAGTTGGATTCTTTGTATATTTGATGCGGGACATTCAAAATTTGCTATGTATTTTTTCGTATTTCGTAGGCATTCTCTTTATTAAAACTGGTCTTCTTAAAAGTAAAAATTTTGGTATAAATTCATATGACACTTTACAACACAATATGTATGAATAAGTTGGTTTTTATGGATATCACACTTTACGACACAAGATGTACGAAGACTTAGGGATATTACACTTTACGACACAAGATGTATTAAGATGGTTGTTTTCAGGGATATTGTTATTATGCTTTATCCTTGACTAAATGGTATGGAACATGATTTGCCGTCGAAGGAAAATAGCTGGCTCTAGTTGAAAAAAAAGAAAAAAAATTAAATGATTTGTTCTTTTAGTTTGATTTTATATTAACCTATCACTTTATAACACCAACTTTCCAATATAAGTCAGTATGCATGTGCACAATCAAATCACATATGCCCACCACTTTACCTTTTTTACATTTAACAACAGGTCCTGGAGACTTTTTGGTTCATCATGCTATTGCTCTGGGTTTACATGACGACAACTTTGTGGCTCTAACTTGAACTTTAAACACTCTCCAATTAATACACATTCAATCATTTATGTTAATTAAAAATCACAAAACCTATAAACCTACTTTATTAACAACTACAAAGAAAACATCCAACAATCCATATGCACATGTGGTAGCGTGCTCGCACTAATAACCAATTACACATCCAAACAAACTCTACAAAAATGGAGGAGATATTAGTTAATATTTATTAATTACGTTTTTGGAATCATAAATAACACATTATTCATACTAATCTATTTTATGTCTTTTTACTCTTTTCTTTCATTGTTACAAACCCATGCAGTTGAAATCACGTTTAGTCCCTGCTAACTTCCAGTGCCATAACGAACCAACCCACTATCGACTAAATCTCCAATGTGCCCCCGCCGCTTTTGATAAACAAAAAGTGTATTATTTAGCGTCAGAAGAAGTTTTCATTCTTTGGCTTAAACTTAATAGAATCCTTCTAATGTTTTTGGAATGACAAGTAATTTTTGTTAAATGAAAAGGTTGAAGGACAAATTGATATCGTGAGGACAAAATGTATTAATTGCTTACACCGTATAAGTGACACGCAAAATAACACATTATTCATATACTAATGTGTGATCTAGACATAAAATTGGTTTGGGAAATTTTAAAGTAACACGTACATTAAAAATTATTATAAAGCTAATAAAAGATTCTAACTATTGATAAAATTGTTTTTTAAGGGTGAACAACTTAATCGGTATAACCGTTAACTAAAGCATAACTGTAACTGACTTTATCCAATAATCGACAAAAACCAATGGATAGGTTTAATGAATTTTGAAAAACCGTCAAATATGGACCGGCTTGGGTTAAAGATAATTCAGAACCCACCATAACCGATCCGACCCTTTTAACTTCCACAAAACATATTGTTGGATATACCATTTGATGTTTTTCGGTGCAACATTTATTACCGAATTAATTTTATTTCATTGTTGAGTTATATAATGCCAGTTTTTTTTTAATATTTGGTATTAATTGCATGAATTTTATATTTGGTTGGATTATGTCATTTTTTTCTAATATTTGGTACCAAACTTGGGCGTGGTCGCATTGTTTTGGTTATTGTTAACCGGCCCATAACCGATGAGCTATAACCGTCAAAACAGGTAAACTGAAACCGCCTTAACGGATCAGTTATGGATATGATTTTCCATTAACCGACATATTAGTTATGGTTATGGGTTTGGCCCAAAACTGTCCAAAACTGACCCTGCATGCACACCCCTAATTGTTACCGTATTGAACCACACTTATGCCACTATAGTTTTCGGGCCACTATATATGCATACGCTAACATCTTTGTGTGAACACCCCCACCCCCCAATAAAAGAAGAAAAAATAAGACATCCAACAAACCATAATCACATGCGGTAGCTCGCTCGCATGAATAACCCATTACACCATACTAAACACTGCAAACCAACAGTAGGCGATAGCTTGCACGAACTCGCAGCAACACGCGAGCACTTTTGCTAGTGTAAATTAAAGCACAAACTTATCATATAAACTAGTAAACATTCAAATCATCAAATGGCTAATTGGTGGATCCTAAAATTTTTGTTACGGGAGGTAAAATATAGGTCAAGCCAATACGGGCCAAAATGGGCCACCTCTAATACACAAGATCGTTTTGATCTGTGCCCATGATTTTTGTTTAAACGTACATTCTAATCTTTATAAATATAACGGGTTTATCATATTAGCTGAATTATATTCCCACTTCAATAACATCAAATTGGGTGACTATAATTTGATGTTATTGGAGTGCGAATGGAATTCAACTTTCATATAAATTAGGAAAATCAGAATGGGTCTATTCGGATTAATTTGTATCTCAAACAAAGGGATCTTGTGTGTTGGAGGTGATCATTTTGACCTATTTTCTTATGAACAAGTCATTTCAAATTAATTAATTTGCATCTCAAACATATCATACACGTAAAAAAAGATTAGCTAAAAATCAAACCAAGTCAAACGAGTTGATTGGGCCCAAGGTGTAGTTTTGCCTAAAACCTAGGGTTGGCAATTTACGACACGACCCAAAAATAATTATTTATGGAGTTGACATATCTAGCCTATTTAAAAGGATCGTGTCAGGGTTGACCTGTTTAACATGCTTAGTTAAAAGAGGTCGACCTGTTTAACCTGTTTAGTTAAACAGGTCAATCCACTATCTTGTTTAACCATTATTTTATATGAAATTAATACTTTGCAAAATGTTGTTCCAGTGGTGTGTTATTATTGTTAATTTCCAGACACACATTTATTGTATTTGTTAACTTTCAGTCATTTAGTAAGCTTTTTAAGGCGAATAATATTATTTTAGAAAACTCGGACTGGAACAGAACAATATTATTCGCCTTAAAGAGCTTACTAAACTATGTCGGGTTGGGGTTATGGTAATATTAACATCAACGACACTTAATTTTCTGAGGGATTGAACTACATGGACGGCGAATCGTTTCAAGAGTTCATTGAGATGTCACAGCCCGGTTTTTCGGTCCCGGAAACACAACCGGAGCCGGCACCGGAGAAGCCGGCAAAACGATCCCACAAAAAAAGAGGAAGAAAACCGGCGAAACGGATGGTCCTTCGGCACCGGAGAAGCGGAAATCTACTCCATGGTCTAAAGAAGAGAAACTTGCGTTGGCGAAAGCTTGGATTGAAATATCCCAAGATCGGAACGCGGGTAAATTATTTCGTGAATTTTATGGAATAATATATCTGTTAAGTTTTGTGTGTACTTATTACATTTTTTATTATTTATTTTGTAGCCGACTTTCAAAAAGCTAGAGTTTTTTGGGCCAAGGTTCGGGAATGTTTTTATGATCAAGTGGGGAGTAGGGCTCGTACCGATATTATGATATCGGGTCGGTGGACTGATACTCGTAAATATGTAGGATTGTTTTCCAACATAGATAACCTCAATGCTAACCGAATGCGGCCGAGTGGGTCCGACGATCTCGCGGTTTACCAATTCACATGTGAAGAATGGAAACAAGAGGTGCTGAGGAGGCACGAGGTGGTGAAGACGTTTGACAAGGGCTACTTGTGGGAGGTGTTAAGAAAGTGCTCGAAATGGATTGAACTATGTGTGGAGGACGTGGGCGATGGGGCAAAACGTACAAAAACTAGTGCGTCCGGCACATACTTCTCTTCGAGCGAGTCAGATAATCAAATTGACTTCGACCTAAACTTGTCCGAAGGTCATTTGAAAGACCAAGGTTGTAGCCGCCCTCCGGGTAGGGATCGTGGGAAAAAAACTGTTGTTGATGGCGACTATAAAAAGAAATTAAGGAATTGTCAAGTGGCCTCCTCTCGATTGGTGAAGCTCGACACAAAAGAAACCGTTTCAAGAGTTTGGCTTTTCTAGCCAAAGACTTTAGCCACCTACCGCCATACGACCAAGCGCTAATGGAGGAAGAAAAAGAACGTCTTTGAAAGGAATTGGCAACACAAAAATAAAAACGCTATTTATAAGTATTTTTTTATTTTCCTTTTTTATTTTTCCTTTTATTTTCCTTTTGTATTTTCCTTTTTATTTATCTTTTAATGAAGTATTTTAATTTATATTTGTGTGTATAACAAAAAATAAATAATAAATAAAAAAGATCAATCAAGCCCCAGATCACCTGGACCACTACACCCTCTGGGGCTTGGTTGAGGGGCTTGATCCTGTGCCACATCAACGCCTGCATGGCGCAAATATATTAGATCACTAGGGGCTCAACCAAACCCCACTACCCTTAGCCTTATGTATCCCTTTGATTGTTGCTTAAGTTTGACTACCATTGACCAAAGTCCAAATATTGATCACCAAAAACCATTAACAAAGCAACAGCTGCTCATAACCACAACATTATAACAGGAACATGGGAATCTTCATAATGTAACTTCAATGACCCATTTGAGCATCCCAGTTCTAGTTAATATATATGCTTAAATCATTCAACTCAATTAAACATTTAAACCTTGTTAAAATAACTAGACCATAAGTTAACTACTTGCAGCAGTTGTAGCATAAAATATGCCACCATCAAACTGCCAATGATAAATTTCAAAGCCAATTCCCCAACAAGATTATAATGAAGATATAAACTAAAAAGTCGTTACTACAAAGCGATATATACAAACTTATAAACCGTTTTTCGGCCTAAACTCGATCCCTTGAATTATCAGCCCACTCTTCCAATTCCCTCTTTTCACCTCCATTACACTCATCTCAACTTCTTCCGCGCCATCCCCTCCCTTATTATAGTACTCCCTTATCTCAACCTCAAACCACCCATCTTCCCTTTGTTTTGGACAATTGTCCTCACAAGGTGGAGGTAGTTCATTGTAGCTTGCAAACGCTAATCTCCCAAATATTCCTATCCGTCTCTTTGGTCGTAATCTTCGTCTATTTTGTGCCTCGGGATCCATATACACCATTCTTGTGTTTGAGTTGTCCCCAATGCAGACCTCCACTGGTTTGTACTCAAAACCGTAAGCTTCCGCGGTTGTCTTAAACACAAGGTGACCAACATAAGCTGTGTTGGGAGATAAGATGGAAGTGTTGACTTTCCCACTGACTTCAAGTGAACACACACTTATAAGTTCAGCCACTTCTGTGAATCTATCATTTAAACTATGAACAAATTAATAAATTAAAATGGTCTTTTAAGTTTAAAAGAGCAAAAGATTACCTAGATTCTGGTATGGAGGCCCATTTCCAACAATTAGGGGAGTTGACCAAAGCAATTGACAATTGTTTGGCAGCCAACATGTAGCATTTCTTCCCAGTGCATTTATCCAACCAGAAACTCTATTAAATCAGATTAAAGATGATCAAATCTATACAGCTTAAGGGTGTTAAACGGATCGTGTTTGCGGGTCCAACCCGACACAAACCCAGAAATCGTGTAAGACACGTGAACCCGAACACGACCCATTTGACCCGATATTTTTTTTTCTTTTTGTTTTCACATATTAACACTTTAAATTTTCATATTTATAACAAAAAATACAAATTTATATCATAAAGTTACATTTAAATTAGTATAAAGCTAACATTATATTATACTAATACAAATTTCTCTTTAATTTTGAATTTTTGGCATAAGCTACGTAAACAACTTAATTTATTAAGTAAAACACATTTGAAAAAAAAATATATTTATAATATAAAACAAATATTCGTGAACCTGTCGGGTTGATTTAAAACCCAAGCAGTTTAGCTAAAAGGGTTCATAGGTTCGACCCGAAAATAAATATCCTTAACCCATTGTGTAAATGTTAAAATAGACATTTCACGTACAAAATTAGAATTAATATATGTTCACATATATGATAAAAGCAGGGGTGTAAACAAGCTGAGCCAAGTATGAGCTCGACTCGTTTATATACGAAAACACAACCCAGGAATTTAGTGTAAGGGTTAGTTTAATTAATATAAGAAATTAACATCCGTAATACAGCTTTAAATATTGTCATATATATATAGGAGGAATGGAAAAAGCAAACTGATCGGAAAAACAAACACACCTTGTGTCCATCTTCAATGATGATAGGGTGATCACAGAGACGTAAATACACCTTCTTCAGTGAACCGTCCGCCTCCGCCTTGGGCAGCAGCCTCTCCGGGGTCAGAAAACTCCCCCACACGGTATCCCACTCGGCCGCAGACCGAAAGAAAGAATTGACAGAGGACAACCTGGAAGCATCTCGTGGAGTGGTGAGAGCCAATGCTTCCGCCACAAATCCTTCAGGAAGGTCACTGAAGAAATCTGCCATCTTAATTTGTCCACACTGGATCCAAGGTCGTTAAAGTAGATTTGTAAATATACGTTTGATTTTAGTTGGACCATTTTATATCAATTATTGTTAAAATGAAACTTGTCCTTTTTCTGCCTAATTCTTGCATGGCTGGCCAAGTAGTTGTCAGGTGATTGGGTGATCTAGATATTTATTTTTCTCACAAAATTATTATATATATAAACATGCATGGCCATATCGTTTCGTTTATGTGAATGCCAGGAGACCTTGTGACATGTGCAAATAATAAAAATGAGCCTCAAAATATAAAATTGATTTAAGCTAAAATACAAATACATTTTATTCTTTAAATTATGCCCAACTAAATTTGCTTCTACTATACATATTTTAGTTGAGTTTTGATTTAATTATGAGCCATGGTCTAAAAAAACACTAAATATAAAATATGTAACAGTAATAATATATAGTATAATATATTAATGTATGACCACCAACTAATATAAATAAATAATAATATATAGACACCAACTAATATAAAAAAAGACATTTTGATGTGAATCAAAGGATAAAAGTGTGACTGATCGGTGAAAGAAAGGAAAAGAGTGTGACTAATATATGGATACCAGTTAATATAAAAAATATTTAAAAAAGACATTTTGATGTGAATCAAAGGAAAAAAATGTGATGGATGGAATTCAAACTTTGAACTTGAGGACTTCAACTTGAAAATAGACTGGCTAACCATGCGAGCTATGCCACTTCTTACTAGGGATAAATATGGGACAGTACCTGTATCCGTATTTATACCTATACCTGATTCTACTTGTATCAAAAATCAATAATAACACAGACCAATACTCGTACCAATTTTTTCGATATGGTACTGGTACAAGTATTGGTAGGGGTATTTCGGTACAGTACCCATTTTTGTATCATTTTGCTTTTTTATTTTCAAATCTTCAACGATCTTGAAACCGGTACCGATACGAGTAACAAACAATCTGGTGCTTTCACAGGTACGTGACGGGTACCAAATTAGTACAGGTAACATATTGGTCGTCGATTTAATGATAAAATAGTATTGAAGAACCCTAATTCGGTCGCCCACTTTAAGTAATTTGTTTGTTGGTTCAAGTCTTGGATGTTATATTATTTAATTTTGAAGAAACGCTTGATACTTATTCAATAATAACATGGTTGGAGAATTTATTATATATTAAATATGAAGAATACCAATTAAACCTTTATATACTCCAAACAGGTACAAAATAACAAACGTACACGACCTGTACCCGATTGTACATGTACTAAAATTCAAAAAAAATGAGTACCAATGCTCGTACCGTATAAGCTAAATCGGTACGGGTACAGATACATGTATAGATACGAATACAGATATTTGGAACAAAATGCTATCCCTACTTCTTATCAATTTGTGTGTATAAATAATATATGTATGCATATTATGTATCTGTTTTCCTTTTTCGGGCCTCAAAAAAATTTGTGGGCCTTGTCCAATGACACAGCCGCACATATTAGAATTTGAATTTGATTGTTACTAGAATTTAAATTTTGACATATTAGGTCCTTTGGGTTTCTTATTATTTTTGTGTGGCAAGTGTTATTCTGTTTTGTAATGTTGTAGTAAGTGTTGTAATCAGAGTAGTTTCTGTCACGTATAACGCCAGTACACTTTTAGGCTTCGCATATGAATTCCCACTGCACTTTGATATTTCATAACTGAATTAGGCGTTCTACAATTTCGCAAAATATTCCGATTAATAAACGAGGGAGAAAGGCTCTATTCTCTACTATATTTTCGATTCAGTTACAGTTTAATCTTCGTTTTTGTTGTATATGATGTTACTTTAATCTTTGTTTTGTTCTACATTGCTTCGTTTTGGTGTTGCATGTGTGATTCTTTAGGTGTTACATAAAGATTTGGTTTTTACTTGTATAAACTTCTGCATGCCTGAATTTCGTGTTTTATTGCGTTTATGAGATAATAGGGATGTAATTTTAGTTACATATTCAAATAGGCCAAACTGTCAGAAGGGAAAGCGTCTAGAAAGGGAACATACCCACAGGCACGCATCCTTGGACATATAATAGTCAAGAATGCCACATAGGTGGAGGTACACTCGGGACCACCATCAATACAAGAGCTTGCAGGAATAAACAAAAACATGGTACCACCACATGTACAACAGTACAATAGGTACGCACTGTAACACCCCGACCAAAGGCGGATTATACATCGGGGCGCCACATATTGTTTCATTACTCGTGACACTATTGGGTGTCAATATTTAATAAATATATTCATTCGCGCACGCGCAACGCAATGGCAAGATAACATAAATCAACATAAATCAATATATTATAAGGCAAAATATTCGAACAACAATAACTTGTCTTGATACATTTTAATCTAGGTCCGAAAGTGAAAACGTCCTACGTGTCCACAAGCTCCAAATGTAGCTACAGCAAACCTGAACATGTGTTAAAATAAAACGTCAAACACTTGCGTGTTGGTGAGAAATCAAGTTTAATACCATACATAGATAACAATAAATCTGCGCGCAACATGTGTATGTCTGGTTTTCAACAAGGGTGTAATCAGATCGGGACCAAGTCTAAGATTCATAGCTCATAGTCAATCCGTGCTCCCAATTGAGCACAAAAACAAGAAAACTGTGCAGGTGTAAACAAAAGAGAAAATCATAAACTATAGTTCTCCCGTGTTCATCTAATGGTACCATGAGAACTGCGGAATAGACCGACAAGACGGTTAATGATCCACACATACAAATAAACAGCCAAGTCTACGTCCTCAACACATGGGATACTGCGCGACTAAAGTTCATAAACAAGTTTAAGACTCTAAGTTTGTATGAACACATGAACATCCCAAAACATTAAAAATAAAAAGGGATTAGGTACGAGATTACTCACTTGATAAACGGTGCGGTGTAAGATAAAGCAAGAACCAACTCTTAACAAGCAAAGTTATCCTATAATTAAAGATTATCGTTTTAACGATTGGTTTTAAGTCTTGATTATAAGTTAGCATAATTAATAAGTAAATTATTATATATAATATATATTACCGGAAAAGCAGGGCAGAACAGGGAGGAAGACGGTGGCAGAGAGGGAGACGGCTGAGGAAGAACAACGGCAAGGAGCAAAGGAAGAGAAAGATAATAAGTATTGTGTGTGTAGTGTTAGGAAAATAGCATTATTATTTATAGGGAAACCCTCGGAGACATAAATCCAGAAAAAGGGGAAAAGATTCCAAGGCAAACAAGACAAACCAAAAGATAACAAAAGATATGACGGCTGCAGGAAAAGAGAAAAAGCAAAAGGGAAGACTGACAGGGAACAGTAAACAGGCATGGGAGGTGTCAGAAAAGGTACTGGTCAAGCATGGGAAAAGCAGATCTCAAAAGATAATGTCAGTCACTTTTCCTGCCAACCAATGGGGTTGGTGCGCATGCTGCGCCAAAAGTGGCTTTTCAGACATAAGACAGGTTAGGTCAACAGCACAAAAGATAAGATATCAAAAGCAAACAAGCAAGTTAAAACAGAAGAAAGGACACAAGACAGCGCGAGAAAGCTGCGCGCGCGAGAGGCTGCGCACACGAGAAGATTGAGCGCGCGAGGGCGAAGGCAGACAGAACAAACCTTAGCGCGCGCCGCGGGAAGAACTACAAATTCACAGCGCGTCGCGGGAGGATCTACAATTCTTAGCGCGCCGCGCGAAGAACTATAGTTCTTAGCGCGCCGCGGGAAGAACTACAGTCCCTAGCGCGTAACGCAGGAACAGTCAATCTTCACGCAGGCTTCCTTGTAAGGAGTCTAGCGCGCGAGGCTGCGCAGACATCCTTAGGCGGGAAGAACCAAAGGGGCAAGCAAAGAGTTAAAGAGGGGGGGGGGGGGGGTTCAAGGCTCAAAGGTTAAACAGAAGGGCGGGATAGCGACAAGAGAGAAAAGAAGGCGGAGAGAAGAAGAGGGACGGCGGAAAGGAAGAGAGAGGGAGAGGCGGGAAGGAAAATATTATTAGTAATATATATATTTTAAATGTCAAGTTTTAAAAGAAAATAATTAAATTTTAAATCATAAAAAGAATCGGATCAGAAAACGGGTACCTGGGTCGGGTCGGATCGGGCAGATGTCACAGTCTCCCCTACTTTAAGAAATTTCGTCCCGAAATTTATCTCGAAGTAGGCTGCGCAGAGAACAGGTGCGGGTACTTGATCTTCATCTGATCTTCCCTTTCCCATGTGAACTCTGCTCCGCGCTTGGACTCCCAGCGAACTTTAACAATAGGGATACGACTGCGCTTGGTTTGCTTAACCTCGCGATCCATAATCTCAACAGGCTTCTCAACGAAATGCATGGATTCGTCAACTTGAACTTCATCAAGTGGAATGTGAAGGTTCTCGTCAGCTAAACATTTCTTGAGATTGGATACATGGAACGTTGGATGCACATTGCTGAGCGCGGGCGGCAGGTCCAGTTTGTAGGCAACTTTTCCTACGCGCGCGAGAATCTTGAATGGACCAACATAACGAGGAGCAAGCTTGCCTTTCTTCCCAAAGCGGACAACACCCTTCCAGGGCGACACTTTGAGGAGAACAAGATCACCAACTTGAAATTCGAGAGGCTTCCGCCTACGATCTGCGTAACTCTTCTGTCGGCTTCTGGCAGTCAGCAGATGATCACGGATCTTGGCGATTTTATCGGTTGTCTCTTGAACAAGTTCGGGTCCTGTGATTTGAGCTTCACCCACTTCGCTCCAACAAATCGGGGAGCGGCACTTACGACCGTAAAGTGCTTCAAATGGGGCCATACCGATACTGGAATGATAGCTGTTATTATAAGAGAACTCGACCAGAGGTAGGTGTGAATCCCAATTACCTCCAAAATCAAGAACACAAGATCGGAGCATATCCTCAAGAGTTTGAATAGTTCGCTCAGACTGTCCGTCAGTCTGAGGATGATATGCAGTACTCATGTCCAAGCGAGTTCCTAGCGCAGATTGGAGAGATTTCCAAAAGCGGGATATAAAACGGCCATTGCGATCGGATATGATGCTCAAAGGAGTACCATGACGGCAGACAATCTCCTTGACATAAAGCTGCGCAAGATGCTCAACACGGTAGTTTTCACGAATGGGCAGAAAGTGAGCAGACTTAGTCAAACGATCCACTATTACCCAAATGCTATCATGTTTTCTTGCTGTCAAAGGTAACTTGGTAATAAAGTCCATCGCTATACCTTCCCATTTCCACGTAGGAATTTCTGGTTGTTTGAGCAAACCAGATGGGCGTTGATGTTCAGCTTTTACCTTAGAACAAGTCAGGCATTTAGCTACGAACACAGCAATATCCTTTTTCATACCGGGCCACCAATAAGTAATGCGCAAATCTTTGTACATTTTATCAGCGCCGGGATGAATAGAATACCGAGATTTATGCGCTTCACTCAGGATATCAGCGCGAAGATTCTCATCAAAGGGAATCCAGATGCGATTTAGATAGCAGAGAATTCCACTCAGATTAGGAACAAAATGCGCTTCCGCGCCACACGCTAACTCGGCGCGAAGGTTACCATTACTGATGGATGCGCGCTGCGCGTCACGAATGCGCGATTCAAGGTTGCTTTGGATCGGCGCGAAGTGAAGCTGCGTGCGCGGCAAGATACAGTTAAGCTGGCTGGGTTTGCGGCTGAGCGCATCGGCTACCACATTAGCCTTACCAGGATAATACCGGATCTCACAATCGTAATCGCTGATGAGTTCGTTCCATCGGCGTTGCCTCATGTTGAGTTCCTTTTGATCAAAGATATGCTGAAGGCTTTTATGGTCAGTGTAGAGGATACACTTAGTACCATAAAGGTAGTGTCTCCAGATCTTCAAGGCAAATACCACTGCGCCTAGTTCGAGGTCGTGAGTTGTATAATTCTTTTCATGAATTTTAAGTTGCCTTGATGCGTAAGCGATAACCTTGCCTCGTTGCATAAGAACACAACCGAGACCTTGGTTGGATGCATCGCAATACACGACAAAATCTTCATTACCCTCAGGTAGCGCAAGAACAGGAGCTTCACACAACAAACGCTTGAGCGTCAGAAAGGCTTCTTCTTGCTTCGAGCCCCAAATATACGGTTTACCTTTGTGCGTTAGAGCTGTTAAAGGCAAAGCGATCTTTGAGAAGTTCGAAATAAATCGCCGGTAGTAACCAGCTAAGCCCAAAAAGGAACGGATTTCGGTAGGAGTAGATGGCGTAATCCAGTTCTTGATTGCTTCAATTTTGGATGGGTCGACATGAATACCCATCTTGTTAACAACATGGCCAAGAAACTGTACTTCATCCGACCAAAATTCACACTTGGAGAGTTTGGCAAAGAGCTGCTCGGCTCTAAGCTTTTGCAACACCAACCGAAGATGTTGCTCATGCTCGGCCTTGGTTTTGGAATAAATCAGAACGTCATCGATAAACACAATCACGAATTTATCCAAGAAAGGCCTACACACCCGATTCATTAGATCCATGAAAACGACGGGTGCGTTGGTTAAACCGAAGGACATGACCAAGAATTCAAAATGGCCATAGCGAGTACGAAAAGAAGTCTTGGGAATATCTTCATCGCGGATGCGCAACTGGTGATAGCCAGAGCGGAGATCGATCTTGGAAAAACAAGAGGCACCTTGGAGTTGATCGAAGAGGTCGTCAATACGCGGTAAGGGATACCGGTTCTTAATGGTGAGCTTGTTCAGCTCGCGGTAATCAATACACATGCGAAACGAACCATCTTTCTTTTTAACGAACAACACCGGAGCACCCCAGGGCGAAGAGCTAGGGCGAATGAATCCTTTAGCGGTCAACTCTTGAAGTTGACTTGCCAATTCTTGCATCTCAGCGGGTGCAAGACGATAAGGAGATTTGGCTACGGGGGAAGCACCAGGGACAAGATCAACACGAAACTCGACTTCACGAGCGGGAGGGATACCAGGAAGATCATCGGGAAAAACTTCAGGGAAGTCACGCACAACGGGGATATCGCGAAGTTTCTTCTTTCCTTCATCGGGTTTGACCACATGGGCTAAAAATGCAATACACTTCTTCCGCATGAGTCTTCGGGCTTCGGCGCAAGACATAAGCTTAAGTCCGCGGGAGGGTTTCTCGCCGTAGATATGAAGATCACCATTTTCTCGAGGAATGCGAATCACCTTCTTGGCGCAAATAACTTCGGCGCGATTATTCGAGAGCCAGTCCATACCAATGATAACATCAAAACTTCCAAGAGGCATGGGGATGAGGTCGATTAGAAAATCGTTTTCGTTAAGGTTAAGCGTGCAATCCTTAATCACGGAGTTAATTAAAACAGTTTCGCCATTAGCCAATTCAACTGAAAAATTTTCTTTTAAGTTATCGCGCGGTCGCGCAAGCTTTTGCTCAAACGCGCGAGAAATAAAACTTCTATCGGCGCTAGTATCAAAAAGTACGGAAGCATAATGTCCGTTAAGCAAAAATGTACCATTAACTACGTCATTATTCGCTTGCGCTTGGTGCGCGATTATGTTAAAAGCTCGTCCGCGCGTCACTTGGTTCGAGATTTGGTTCACCGGATTCGCTTGTGTGATTTGCACTTGTAGTCTCGGGCACGCGTTCCGGAAATGACTGGGATCACCGCAGTTGTAGCACGACCTGGGTCGTGGGTTTGGGTATGCTGGTTGCGGGTTCTGCAGGTAGGCTGGTGGTGTTTGCGCGATTGGGTTGGCGGGAAGAACTCTACAGTTTTCCGCCATGTGACCAGCGCGGCCACATCGGTGACAAAGTCGACATGGGACTTGAGGTGAGTGGTGAAGTCTACAGGTTGGGCAGAAGGGGTGGTTTCCTGTGTAAGGTTTCTTAGTTGGCGGGGCAGGGAGTGCGGGATTGGTTAGGGCATAGTTGTGGACTATAGGGGGAGTTGGGTAGGCTGATAGTGGGGTAGGGGCGTATACTGGAGGTAGGTAGGTGGGTTGCTGGACAATGGGTGGGCTGGTAAGCGCATAAACTTGTCTGCGCCTACGCTTCGGGTTGTTATGGTGTGAGGGTTCAGGTTTGGTTTCTGTTGGTTCAGGGACAGTCTTGGTGAGTTTGGTCTTTTCAGTTCCCCGCAGGAACAGGGTTCCTGCTCTGACATGGTTGTCGCTGAGCACAGCGGCCAACTCAATGGCGTCAGAGAGGGTTACTGGGTTTCTGGCCCATACAGAATCTTGAATTTCCATGGGGAGACCCCCAAGGAATTTCTCGATGGCTCGGCGGGAAGGGGTAACAAGGTGAGGGACAAGCAGGCTTAGTTCATGGAAGCGCGTCGCGTACTCGCGAGCTTCGCCACTGTACTGCTTAAGATTCCAAAATTCTTCCTCCAGGCGCTTAACTTCGTTGGGAGGGCAGAATTCTCGCGTCAAGATTTCCTTGAATTCCTCCCAGAGCATGCTAGAAGCAGCCTCTGCGCCACGCGCATGAGCTACTCCATTCCACCATGTAAGCGCCCTTGCTTCCAGGACACTGGAGGCATATAGGGTTCGTCGGTCTGGAGGGCATTGGGTATGGAGGAAAGTGTTTTCAATCTTCTCGAGCCATTGGAGCATCACGGTGGCTCCTTCAAGTCCTGTGAATTTCGGAGGGTTACCCGCATTGAAGGATTTAATATTGTATCCGGAGGGGTTGGTATTAGTTTGGTTTAAGGCTTGGGCTATCGCGGCGGCCATTTCCTGGGAACGTTGCTGTCTACGCCTGCGCGAGGCTTCTCTCCTCTGATAACGAGCTGATAGCGGAGGCATTCTATAAAAGTTTTAGTTTTGTTAATATCTTAGCGCAAAGTATAATCTTATAAAGCTTGGTTTCGCGGGGTTAGATACCATCAACAGTTAAAGTAAAACATGAATTTGAATGCAAACTTAGTACAGATAACAAATTCGAATCGAGAATCGACAATTCATGTATCACCATGACTTTCCAAATTCTCAATTTAAAATGACTAGTAAACGAGTATTGGAGATTGACGATTCATGTATCACCATAACTTTTCAATCCTCAATATAAAATATACAAGAAAATGAGTATTGGAGGTTGACAATTCATGTATCACCATGACTTTTCAAGTCTCCAACCTCAGAACATAATCGTAAATGGAATTTGAAAATCAACTATTCATGCATCACCATGACTTTTCGGATTTTCAATCCCAACAAACGAATATGTAAGTAAAATCAATAAAAATCGAAATTCAGCAAAAATCGAAATATCGCGAAATAAAACATAAAACCATACGCTGCGTCTGCGCAAGCATATTTATAAATAACGAGTAATTAACAATAAGCGCGCAAACATGAGATTTCTCTCATGCGCGAGAAGGGACTCTTAGGTATTCTAGGCCGTTACGTCTAACCACCTATCCTAAAGTCAACGAGCTCTGATACCAATCTGTAACACCCCGACCAAAGGCGGATTATACATCGGGGCGCCACATATTGTTTCATTACTCGTGACACTATTGGGTGTCAATAGTTAATAAATATATTCATTCGCGCACGCGCAACGCAATGGCAAGATAACATAAATCAACATAAATCAATATATTATAAGGCAAAATATTCGAACAACAATAACTTGTCTTGATACATTTTAATCTAGGTCCAAAAGTGAAAACGTCCTACGTGTCCACAAGCTCCAAATGTAGCTACAGCAAACCTGAACATGTGTTAAAATAAAACGTCAAACACTTGCGTGTTGGTGAGAAATCAAGTTTAATACCATACATAGATAACAATAAATCTGCGCGCAACATGTGTATGTCTGGTTTTCAACAAGGGTGTAATCAGATCGGGACCAAGTCTAAGATTCATAGCTCATAGTCAATCCGTGCTCCCAATTGAGCACAAAAACAAGAAAACTGTGCAGGTGTAAACAAAAGAGAAAATCATAAACTATAGTTCTCCCGTGTTCATCTAATGGTACCATGAGAACTGCGGAATAGACCGACAAGACGGTTAATGATCCACACATACAAATAAACAGCCAAGTCTACGTCCTCAACACATGGGATACTGCGCGACTAAAGTTCATAAACAAGTTTAAGACTCTAAGTTTGTATGAACACATGAACATCCCAAAACATTAAAAATAAAAAGGGATTAGGTACGAGATTACTCACTTGATAAACGGTGCGGTGTAAGATAAAGCAAGAACCAACTCTTAACAAGCAAAGTTATCCTATAATTAAAGATTATCGTTTTAACGATTGGTTTTAAGTCTTGATTATAAGTTAGCATAATTAATAAGTAAATTATTATATATAATATATATTACCGAAAAAGCAGGGCAGAACAGGGAGGAAGACGGAGGCAGAGAGGGAGACGGCTGAGGAAGAACAACGGCAAGGAGCAAAGGAAGAGAAAGATAATAAGTATTGTGTGTGTAGTGTTAGGAAAATAGCATTATTATTTATAGGGAAACCCTAGGAGACATAAATCCAGAAAAAGGGGAAAAGATTCCAAGGCAAACAAGACAAACCAAAAGATAACAAAAGATATGACGGCTGCAGGAAAAGAGAAAAAGCAAAAGGGAAGACTGACAGGGAACAGTAAACAGGCATGGGAGGTGTCAGAAAAGGTACTGGTCAAGCATGGGAAAAGCAGATCTCAAAAGATAATGTCAGTCACTTTTCCTGCCAACCAATGGGGTTGGTGCGCATGCTGCGCCAAAAGTGGCTTTTCAGACATAAGACAGGTTAGGTCAACAGCACAAAAGATAAGATATCAAAAGCAAACAAGCAAGTTAAAACAGAAGAAAGGACACAAGACAGCGCGAGAAAGCTGCGTGCGCGAGAGGCTGCGCACACGAGAAGATTGAGCGCGCGAGGGCGAAGGCAGACAGAACAAACCTTAGCGCGCGCCGCGGGAAGAACTACAAATTCACAGCGCGTCGCGGGAGGATCTACAATTCTTAGCGCGCCGCGCGAAGAACTATAGTTCTTAGCGCGCCGCGGGAAGAACTACAGTCCCTAGCGCGTAACGCAGGAACAGTCAATCTTCACGCAGGCTTCCTTGTAAGGAGTCTAGCGCGCGAGGCTGCGCAGACATCCTTAGGCGGGAAGAACCAAAGGGGCAAGCAAAGAGTTAAAGAGGGGGGGGGGGGTTCAAGGCTCAAAGGTTAAACAGAAGGGCGGGATAGCGACAAGAGAGAAAAGAAGGCGGAGAGAAGAAGAGGGACGGCGGAAAGGAAGAGAGAGGGAGAGGCGGGAAGGAAAATATTATTAGTAATATATATATTTTAAATGTCAAGTTTTAAAAGAAAATAATTAAATTTTAAATCATAAAAAGAATCGGATCAGAAAACGGGTACCTGGGTCGGGTCGGATCAGGCAGATGTCACACGCACGAAACCACTACGACAACCACAATCTTCACTATGACAACTACAGAAATACAGAAAGGATAGAGCAGATATTCTAGTGACACATAGCCAAATAAACATTCCATGCCTCCGGATATAAATACATAACTCCAAAAACCGGTAAAATGATTCTGATCTCACTCTCTCGAATTTCACCTTAAAGCTACAACTTTCCATACCTATTTTCACGTCAAACGGTGATTATAGGAAGCTCGCTTTCTGTAACATTGCTAATTATGTTGTTAGTTTTTCATATCATAGCAAATTCACTCTCGGATTCAGGATTTTCGGTTGGCCACACCATGTGGAAATACCCGGTTTGACTCTGATCAAACTCGTATTTCTTCATTGGCTCCATCCAACTCGGCTAAGAACTGCATTTTAAACCCCATTTTCTTGTTACTGAAATAATGAATCCCAATCAAGGCACCTCATCTTCTAGTACACCCACAACAACTTCCACTGCTGAGTCTGCCCATACAAAGGTTGACTAAGGCGCATGTGTATTTAAATGCACTTTTGCTTTTTCTGAGACAAAGACACCTGCCAAACAGTCTTGTGACAAGAACACACTATTTAACACCTCTATCTAATTTCACAAACCTTGGCGCGAATTAAGACACACGAAGTTCGGATAGGAAGAGTTAAGGCTAATCTCCTTAGCATCTTTAACAAATGCACGGGTTGCAAATGTACAAGAATGACATGTGAAGCCCAGCTATGAGGAGTTAAGGCTAATATATTAGGCAACGTGCATGATTATGCTGATTGCAAGCACATCGACACCAGTGCAAAATACGCATCGTGACAATGCATCTGCGGAACCATAAAGTTCACTACTTGATCATTTACCTTTGGATCGTAGTACGGTGGAAGAAGAAATGAAAAAAATATACGGTGGAACATATGCTTGGTCAGATAGAGTGCACAACACTTGGGCACGTGGCGACCTGGCTCTCCCTTACCAACCGAATGCTTTCACTGCCAAATCAAAGGTCATGCCGCGTATAGCAGAATTCCCTAATGAAGAGCAAATTTTCATCCATAGCGGGAATTTATGGCGGAACAATTGACCTATATGACCACATCAACGTCTTTTACACTGTGTGTGTGTTGTGTTGGGGGGGGGGGGAGGGAGGTGGTAGGATGGACCATGCCTACCTGATGCCACTATTTCACCCAAACTCTGAATTTTTAGTTTTATTTTTTTTGCCTTAACCGTTGCCTAATAATGTTTCATTTTTGTAGGTTCATTATTCGAAAAAAGTTATTTTTTCTTTTGAGATATGTAATTAATGATATTATTTCTAATTTGTATGTTATGATATGAAGTATATACATAAAATTATAAAATTATAATCATATTATTTGTTTGAATAAATGTAATGTTTTGCTTATGGTGTTTTCGAGTTTAGTAGAGTTACATATTTTGGCTTCGTCTTGGCCTTAGCCTTTGGGCCATTGTATGCTATCCTATAAATAATTAGTTGTTTATAATATAGGTTTAGCGATTTTGTTATCATTTAATGTAGCAGGCGATAATCTAAAAAGAATCGTGTGCATTTGAAGTATCAACGTATTCATTGTTCATCTTATTTTATGTTCTTGCATCACCTAGTTGTTTAGATTCCTCGTAAACACCGTGTTCGGGATGATATCATATTGTTCAAGATCCATCTTGGGACTCACAATAGGTAATAAAGCTTCACAAATGTTCGTGGCCCGGGTTTTGTGATATCAAAGATTCTAGATGAAGTTGCTGTTGTGTTTGTCTGATACAAGTTTGTGTTTGTTGTTGTTAAGAAGATATTGGTATTTTCTAGTTACCAGGTTTGATATTCTTGATTTTGTTGCAAATACTGGTCATTTGATCTTAAAAATAGGAACAATCGACTTGTTTTTGTGTTTGGTCTTATGCAAATACCAAAGAACACGGAAAACATTCACACTAAGTCTTCTTCATGATTTTAGGGATTCGTTTGAGTAAAATAATTTGAGATATTGTTATTGGGATATTATTTGATTACTATGTTCTCGTGAGTAAGAGGTATCACGACAAGGTAGGAAATTTCTCTGGAATTATCTTATGGGGTTTTGATAAAGAAAAGAATCTTTGGTTAGTTATGAGAAAGAGCAAGAATGTCGAGTACTACAAAGATCCTTTGGATTCTGAATCTTGGAAGAAATTTGATCTGGTTGAGTTGAATAAAGATCTATTTTATAAATTTGATAGCGTATCAAAGTATGGCCGTTCTTTAATTATCTTGATCAACATATCAAAAATAGTTTCAAATAAATGAAAATAGCAGAGTCTGTTATGAAGAAAGCTCGTGGTGTTAATGATCTTGTCTCCCATCAAGTTGTCAATAATGTCATGTGATCAGCTACCAAGAAGCTTAAAACTACATCACTCATGCCATAATATTCATATGGTTCTTTATTCGAGATAGGGTTTTGTGTAACTTAGAGATCACAAGTGCAGGGGTTATGTGCAAACTTTTTGGTATAGGTTTATTGATCCTAAAGATTTGTTGAGATTTGGAGAAAAAGTTATCAAGATTTTAACTCAACATCAAACTAAAGGCTATAATTTATTTGAAGTGGCTGCTAAAGAGTATACTGCTATGGTTGAAACAAATTTTAATCATACAGTGTGGTTTGGAGGTGATGGGGCTATTTATGTACACATAATATCAAAGACAACTTTGTAGGAAAAACAATGATTTAAACTTGAACCAACCTTAATTTTTTAATAATTACTTAAGTAAGACGATGTGACATAAGATAGTTTTAGTTCATTATTGATAACATATGTCACAAGTGCAGTGGTTGTGTGCAAAATTTTTGCTATAGATGACTTAGAGATCACAAGTGTAGTGCTTGTGTGCAAACTTTTTCGTATAGGTTTATTGATCCTAAAGATTTGTTGAGATTTGGAGAAAAAGATATTAAGATTTTAGCTCAACATCAAACTAAGGGATATAATTGATTTGAAGTGGCTGCTAAAGAGTATACTGCTATGGTTGAAACAATTTTTTAATCATACACTATGGTTTGGAGGTGATGGGGCTATTTATGTACACATAATATCAAAGACAACCTTGTTGGAAAAATAATGGTTTAAACTTGAACCAACCTTAACTTTTTGATAATTACTTAAGTAAGACGATATGACATAAGATAATTTTAGTTCATTAATGATAATTATATGTCACACACAGTTCACTTGACACTTTATTGATCATCATTAGTCACAATAAAGCAACATAAGTCTTAATCAAGACTACAAACATCCAAAGATCAAGATTATCAAGTTTATGTCTACTAAGGGCTAAATCAATATTTCTACACCAACATGAAGATGAAGAAGCTATAAGATTAATCAGTTGAAGACAAATTAACCACTTAGTTAAAATAGGTTGTTAGTTTTTATAAAATTAGAATAAGTTTATAAAAATATAGTTATACAAAACTTGTTTAACTATAGAATATTTGAAAGACTTATTCCGATCTTGGTAAGTCTTCCATCAATCGATTTCTTGAAAAACCAAACTCACCCAAAGGACAAGTCAATCTCAAAGAAGGCAAGGGTTGATGTTTTGGATGGAGTTTGTAAAGTATGTTTATCCAAAAGGGTTAAATAATTGGGTTGTTTTGTATGGAGAAGTGGGAAGTGAAAGGGATAGCTTATCACATGTGTTGGTCAACCAAAAGATGAAAAGATCGAAGAAAAGGGTCACACATAACGTTCACACTTCAAAACCCAAGTTTCAAATACTTGGCACAAATAGAAGACTTATTCAAACTAAGTCTTCACCCATTTTCTATATAACATTTACACAAACTTCAGAGCTAATCTCTTTTATTATTTTAATTTAATCAA
Source organism: Bidens hawaiensis (assembly GCF_021521415.1). Classification (NCBI taxonomy): domain Eukaryota; kingdom Viridiplantae; phylum Streptophyta; class Magnoliopsida; order Asterales; family Asteraceae; genus Bidens; species Bidens hawaiensis. The sequence goes on from NW_027498958.1 coordinate 88,764, forward strand.
ACTACAACGATATAGAGAGGATATTAGAAGTGTAGAGCAAAAAGAAGACCTTTTAAAGCTAAAGGTCTAACCAATCTTCCTTGTAATTTAAGTGTTTAACACTAGAGGTTGTTCTAGTGTTTTGACAAGTGAGGAATCATCATTAGTTGGTGATTTGAGAGAGGAACACACTATCTTGAGTTAGTGTTGTTTTATATTGGGTTGGAAAATCTGTCTTGATGTAGAGTTAAATTAGTACTAGGTGAAGACTCACTATCTTGACATAGTGAGTTTATAAGAAATTGTAAAGCTAAGTACTTTGTGCGCTTGGTGAAGTAGGTGATCACTTCCTTTGAAGAGTTGTCACACCCCAACCTACGATGAAACATGACGAAGCACGACTAAGATTGCTTATAGCTCAAAGACACTAATAATGTGACAATAACTAAATTATTTATTCAAACCAAAGTACATAACTTTTTAATAAAAACAAATAAACCAAATCATCACATCAATATCAAGCAAAAACTTGTTGGTTTATTTAATAACCGAAGTCCAGAACTATGTCTTCAACTTCAATATCATCCCAAGATGCTACTGCGATATGCGTAAAAATAAAATAGATTTGTCAACACAATGTGTTAAGCGAGTAACCACAATTTGTATAAGAATATAATAAGGAAAAATACAACAACTCATTGTGACATGTGAATTACATCAACTAGCATAACAACAAAAATAATTGTCATTTCCCCTTGACACAAAATTTGGTCAAGTTACCTGATGACTTATGATCATACTATGAGGATGAGGATGAGATACCAACATTTAAACAGTAAACACATAGCCATATAGATTTTAGCAACTAATTGAGCAACATCACAATCACACAATTAATGGAATTGTGTTTGAGTACATATATATGCAAATATTAATAAGTTGTGTTTTCATATGCATAAATCCCCTAAAACAAAAATAGGAAAAAAGGGATTTGATTACTCACCTTTGGTATAGGCGAGTTAAAAGGAGAGGTGTGCGAGAATTAAGCGAGCCGGCCAAACTTAGTTGAAAAAGCCTAAAAATTCTAGAAATAGTTAAAGAAAATTGTCATTTGCCTCCCTGGAAAATATCGTCACGAGACCCTTCGACCACTGAAAATTATTTTGCGAAGGTTGAGCCATTGTATATCTCGGGCGGGCTTTTTTGCTCCTTTCGTTATTCAAACTACCGTTGACTGCTAATAGTGAGGGGTAAAGTTGTTATTGTACATAATAATAATAATAATAATAATAATAATAATAATAATAATAATAATAATAATTATCATCATCAGCTCATATGAACAATAATATGAATAATAATAACAACATCTCATCATCATCAGCAGCTCATCTTCATCATCATCAACCTCAAACATACTTGATGTTCTTCATCATCATCAACCTCAAATCCTCAAACCCACCACCAAATAATCCCTCTTAATCTCATCATCTTCATCATCAGTTTCATAACAAGTAATCGAATCTCTCAAATCCTTAAACCCTAGATTTCATCACTCAAACCCTTAAATCTCTTAAATCCCACCACCAATTGCTTCAATAATTCAACCACGACACCCATAAATCATTCCGATCAAAACCCCTAACCTCCGGCACCACGCCGCCACCACGGCAACCACCTCCACCATGGATTCCGCCCGTCTCGTTTTTCCAGTCATCAGCGCCATGGCAGCCATCGCCACGACACCCACTGCCGTCGCTATGGGTTCTGGCATCATGAATAACGACCTGTCTTTGGAATGAACGCCGGAGGCAGGGTCGATGCCGTCTGGGACAGTTTCGGTGCCGAAGAGTTTTTTAATACGACCATCTTTGTATACCCGGATGAATCTTGGGATTTCTTATTCAATTTGATCAGGTGATGAGTCCATGTTTGGAATGGATGGATGGTGTATGGGTGGTGCAAATTTTGGTTGTTTAATATTTGGATATGGATATCACTGATATATTGGTATAGTGATTATTAGTGATGTTGATTTAGATCTTTGATAGGTGTTGACAATTTTCTGGAATTAAAACTTAGGAACCCTAATTATAATTGGGGAAGATGAAATTATGGTTGGGAAAGATGACGTGATAAAATTGATAATATATAGTTTATGTTGTATAGCTATACCAAACACTAACTTATTGGTAGTTTTGGTGGGATGTTAAACCGGATGCCTGGGGTTCGAATCCCGACATTTACATGGTTTTGGATGATTATTTTCAAACTGAATTAAAGGCTTAGGGGTAAAAACGTAATTTCAACATTTTTTAACAGGTCAATGCTTGGTCAACTGACGGAAGGAGCAAAAAAAGCCCGCCGAGAAATATAAGGGCACAACCTTCGCAAAATAATTTTCAGTGGTCGAAGGGTCTCGCGGCCATATTTTCCAAGGAGGCAAATGACAATTTTCTCTAATAACTATGACTAAAACAAAACGAAACAAATTAAAATTGCCAAAAATTATTAAGTATAACTCCCAGATAAAAAACGGGAGATAAGGGAGCTGACCTGTAGGAATGTGTTCGTGTCGTTAACAAAACATAGATCGATATCTAGAATCAACATGAAGGTGCATAATCCCTAACGTGATCGAAAACATAAGATTTTCTTATTCTATTCTCTCTATTTCTCATATACTCATCATAGCAGTGAAGTACAATAAGATATTACAAATATCAGTTAAGTACTTTATGGACCAAAAAGGTATTGAACATATAAGCCTAGACCACTATTTATAGACTTGACAATACATATACGGCGTATATGTCTTATCTGGCACATAACTTATACGGAGTATAAGTACATATCACTGTATTACTTATACGTTCCAAAACATGAAAATACATTCCAAACCGTATTATTCCTACAAGACCTAAGCGATAGACATTTTATGTACTAACAATCTCCGTTTGGATATTTCTTGGTCTTGGTGTCTAACAAAAGGACATTCATGCTCCAACAAACTCCCCATTGGATATTGCTTAGACTAGGTTTTCCATTTGAAAATTTTCAAACTTTTGTGTTCACAGAGTATAAGTTCTAGCGTATAAGTCCTTTTAAGCGTATTAGTCCATGGTAGCGTATATGTCCAAAAACATATACGGCTATATCCGACGTATATGTCAAAAAAACATATCCGACTATATGTCCAAACAGGAAAAAAAAAGTTTTTCAACATTTGACCTATCAAACGAGCTCGAAATCACACGGAATTTTCCAGAAATGTTCCCAACATAAAAATGGACTTTTGGTGCAATCGGAATCTGATTCTAGAACGGGCCAGTTTTTCACGTTTTTAACGATTTTAGACGTTTAAGCAAGTAAACAAACTCAAAAACCAACGAAACTTTCTAGGCTTGATCTATAAACAAAAATTAACATTCTCTAAGCTTCTGGTCATGTTTTAACTTTAACGAATCCGAAACAAACTTTTAAAGAATTGAGAAATAGATCGATTATTGACGTGAAACGAGTGTCTTGTCTTTTCTTCCGATATCGAGCACCAAAACTCTGATATTACTTGTAGGAATGTGTAAGTTTAGGATCGATACACCGAGTTTACAATATACTCTTCAACATATTTAGCGGAAATCATTACGAGATAAGATGCACAAATAGATTCACTTTTAATTACTTTATATTTCATGAAGACAAATATCAGGACAATGATTATGACAACCTTTCAGCAATATAAAATATGGAAATCTAGACACTTAAGAGGCTGAACGGATATGTCTATATATATAGACATTAACATATCCGCCATATATGTCATATACAACATATATCTACATATACGTCGTATATGTACATATCCGCTGATATGACTTATACGCCCACTATAAATTCAAACCTATTTCCAGAACTGTTATCAATACAAATACAAGATCCTAGTATTAGACATTATGCAATAACATGACGACTTAAAATTTAAATATTATGAAAACTTAAATATGAAATTTACTATTGAAAGTGAATTTAACCGAACACGAATTATTGTTTAGTTTCTCCTCTAACTCTAGTTATTGAGTAAACTAGAGTTAAACAAGTGTTGGTTCATGTCTGACCCAGATGTCAGTATGAGACTAAATTCAGCTCTAACATGTTCAAAACTTTGAGATAGACATAAAAGGTAAACAGGTAAGTAGCTAATTCGGGTCAATAGATTGAGAAATTGAAAAGCCCAAATCAACTTGAACATAACCCTACATGGCTAAGATGATTGGACCAACGAAAGAAAACAATTTTGTGCTTTATACTTACCCAAAAAGTCAATGAACAAGAGAAACTGAGAGATGAATAACTTTGACTTTCTAAACTCAAACCTTCAAAACTTGAGCAATTAGCAACCAAAACCCGGAATTGAGAGTGAGAAATTGAAGAAAAACAATAGAGTATGCTTGAGGGAGCCTAGTTTATACAGAGACATCGGTTGAACTCGTTTAATTAGCGAGATTTAGTGAATATCTTGATTATGGAGAAAAATGAATGCAAATAAATAAAATGGCATCGAATTGGAGAAAAATCAATGCAAATAAATCAAAATGAATATCTCTATTGGGATCAAAATGACATCGAATTGGTGATTCTAAATTCTCCACGACAGCTACGTCGGTCGCGCATCGTGACGGGCTGGAACCCCCCTTGGTTTAGCGCAGCGTTAAGGAGTTACCACAAACTTCGCCCGTCGCGCATCCCGACGGGCTTGGTTTCTATCCGTCGCGTAGCGTGGAGAGAAGAGAACACCAGAGTTTGGTTTTATTTTTGACATTTGTAGTCTTTGACTTAAATTAAACGCAATATTAGGCCAAAATAAGCGATTTTAAGGCCGATAATCATTTACACATGACATACAACATAAAATAATAATAATAAAACCATATTTACTCAATAAAGACACAATTATGAATATGGATATTCCGAATAACAAACCGGGTGAGGTATTTTATACAAATACAAGAAAACGAAAAACCGAAATGTTACAGCATCCCTACTTCTAGAAATTTCATCATGATATTATAGATTAATCACAATGAAAATATGCAGATACTTGCTCTTCATTTGGTCTTCTTGTTCCCAGTAAACTGGCACCAGTTTATAATCCCATCGAACTTTGACGAGTGGTATACGATCCTGTTTGGTTTCTATGTCCTTACAGTCCATAATTTTTTCAGGTCTCTTAATAGCAGGCATAAATTAATCAATTTGTACCTCATCGAGGGGTATATAGAGATTACCCTTGGCTAAGCACTTCTTGAGGTTTGAAACATGGAAGGTTGGATGGAAATTTTAGAGCTCTTAAGGATGATCAAGTCGATACACAACTTTTCAACTCTACCAATGATTTTAAAGGGACCAACAATTTCTGAGACAATTTTCCTCTTTTACCAAACCGAACTACCATTTTCCACTGGGATACCTTGAGGAGGACTTGATCACCAACATATCTAGAGGGGGTTTCGGCATTTTTTGTCGACTACGAGCGGCACGAGGTTAGAGCGATACGATAAGGAGTTTCTTGGACAAGCTCGGGACCTGTAACAAATCGAGGAATGACATTTCGTCCACAGAGAGCTTCAATGGATCATGCCACTACTAGAGTGAAAACTATTGTTGTAGTCCACAATGGTAAGTGAGTACGGCAATTTCCACCAAAATGTAGACACATGAGCAAAACATGTCTTTTGGGTTTGAAAAGTTTGCTCGGATGTGACTCTCAGTTTGCGGGTGATAAGCTACCCTCAGCGACGGAGAAGTTTTGAGCGTCAAAGACACAATATAAAGTCATATAGCGAGTGACATAATTAAGCAAGACATAGCTAACTTGACCCTTACGACTAAGGATATCGGCCACGACATTCACTTTTCCACAATAATTGAGTTCCTTTTGGTCATAGACGTGTTGTAGGATTTTTTTTGATCGATACAGACCACACGCTTCATTCATAAAGTCCTGTCTCCAAAATTTTGAGGCAACAGGATCGCACCAAGTTCGAGATCGTGCATGCTGTAATTTTTCTCGTGGAACTTGAGCTAATGCGAAGCATAAGCAATGGCCTTGTCACGTTGCATGAGGACACAACTGAGACCTTGAATAGAAGTGTAACCTAAGATCAAGAAATCTTCATTGCATTCAAGAAGGGCAAGAATCGGAGGATTGAAAAGCATGCCCTTTAGAGCTTGAAACACTTTTTCTTGATCGAGACCCCATTCTTAAATATCCTCCTATGAGATAGCGTGGTAAGGGGTGTAGAAAGCTTTGATTAGGTGCGAATGAAATGACGGTAATATCTCGCCAAACCAGAAACGGGTTGAAACCTCCGCCGGGGAGGACACAATTTTTATTTTTTTTTCTTGTCTTTGATATTAGCGGGATCGACTTGAATACCCTTGTCGTTGACAATGTGGCGCAAAGAGAACTTGATTTAGCAAATTCACTTTTGAGAAGCCATGAGTTGGGGCACTCGAGGTTGAAAGGCTTGGACTTGATAAGCTTGGGAGGTGTAGGGCAGATGTGCAACATGGACTTGATGGGCTTAAGCGAGTCGAGGACACAGCTTTTCAGAGGTGATTTGGGTCACTGCAATTGTCACAAGCCATAACATGGGTGATGATTGGGGCATGAGGCATGGTTCTAGTTGGTGGGTTGCACGGGCTTGGCAAGTATTGAAAAATGGGTGTGGGATATATATAGGGTTTCTCTCCTGGTTGGGCTAGAACGAAATTTTGGTGAATGGACTTTCTTTTGTTTCGGGTGTGGTAGTGAGAAGCTGAGTTGTTGGGCTTAGATATATGGGCTTGGGTTCCTTGATGGGCTCGAATGGGGGCTTTTCTTCTAGTTCTTGTAACTCTTCAGCATTAAGGTCCTGACCTTAACATGGTTTTTGGTGAGGGTACCACGAGAGTTATATCATCATAGAGGATCTTTGGGTCACGACTCATAGAGTCTTGAATTTGCATAGGCAAACGGAGATATACATGTCGATGGCACAATCACGAGGGGATGGCCATATGAGGGATTAGAAGGATCAATTCATGAAATCTGTCATTGTAGGTGAAATTTTCCCACATTCTTGTTTGAGTGCCAAAATTCCTCTTCCAACTTCCTGAGTTCTGCTTGGGACAAAAATTCTTGAGCATGGGCTTATAAGGTGTACCATGGCACGTCCACCACTAGAGAGTGTTACTCACGTTCTACCAAGTGAGGGTGCCCAAGTCAAAGACACTTGAGGTGTATGTGGTTTTCTTATATTTCGAGCATTCACAATAACGGAAGACACTCTCATACGTTCGAATCATTGAAGGAGAGTGCTAGCACCCTTGGCTCAACATATTTGGGCGAGTTTGAGGTGGTGAATTGTTTGAAGGAATAAGCAATGGGGTTGGAGTTATGGAGTACGACAGTGACATTCAGGTTGGAAGTTGGGAAATGAGAGTTGAAAGGACTTTCATGATCCCTTGGCAAGCGGGATGACATATCGTGGCCTGGTTTTTTGGTACGATGATGACGGTTAATGAGGCGAGAAGACATATTGCAAGTATAAAATGTTTAAAATATATGAGTTTGCTTAAAAATAATTTAACACATGAGTGAAATTTAATGACTTAGAATTAATTGTGGTTGAAATCGAGAATCTCATCATTCACGAGGAAATTAAAATACACACCTTCAAAATCAGATTATAATATGAAAAAGAAAAGAATATTTAGTGGTTAGGAGTTCATGAATTACATGGTTCTTTCCAACAAGATGAGAAAATACCATTTATATCAAAATCGAATCCAAGATAAAATTCATTGTTGAAATATCAATGTATCACCATGGCTTATTTTCAACAGAAGATTTAAAAATTGATTATAATCGAGAGGAGAGACATTGAGCTGAATGTTTGGAGTATCCATGAAATACCATGGATTTTCTCACCATTCCTTCAACTAGAACAACAAGGAACAAACGAGTTTAGCCAGAGTTATCGTGAATTCGGTTATATATACAAGGAATGTAATACTCAATGATCTTGTTGACTACTTAAATTATTGGATGATATGACGTATGTTTCTTTGGCTGTAGGTTTGAACATTAGTTCGGAATCCCTCATGAAAGGAATAACATCTTTCTTTTGATTTTTGGAATCGTTTTGCCAAGGTCAGACTCATAATCTTGGTTTACCTTTCCAATTACTATGCAAACCCATATACTTTCAATCCCTAAGGAGAGAGGAGTAAAAATAAAAATTGTCAGAATATTTAAGGAATTTCCAAATAAAAATAACATCTTAGGTTTGAAAATGATTTTGATAGTGAGTCAGAGTTTCGCAGTTGTGTGTGTGTTACTAAGCTCATCATGAACTAATAATGATTAGATTATCACAATTTTGAAGTCTTGGAATAAAGACTAACTTTAAAGGTTTAGGATGTTTTGGAAGCAAGAGCTAATTATGATTAGATCATCTGCTTACTTTGAAGGCGTGGAAGCATCATCATAGAAGAAAGAAGATATATCTAACAGCTATCAGATTATCATAATTTATCATGTGTCTTTCATCATATTTTTTCTTTTGTATGTGTTACTGTGCTCTTCATGAGCTTGTTGGGTTCGTAGGCCTTATTTGGGCGGGTTTATTTTACGAATAAAAAACAGGGTGTGGGCGGCCTGGGCCAAGTCAACCAGCTTAGATATCAGAGCTTTGGATCTCGATCGGGATCACACGAATAACACGTTGAACCGTCTTTTACGCCGCTGCATTACTGCTAGCAGTCTTTAAGGTTTCGCGGTCTCCGCCATTCGGTTCATCTGCCACCAGTTTCGATCATGGTTAGGCTTGTCGTGGAACAATCTGTGCCGGGTATAAAAAAATTATTGCCGGGTGCTTGCTGGAGATGAGGTTTGTCGGGTTTTTTTCTTGATTGCTTTTTTGCCGGACACGATATCAGAGGAAGAAAGGACGGTTTTCTCCTTTTGTTGAAATTCAAAATGCAAAAGGTTTTTTTTAGGGCAGGAGCTTTTGTTGTGGGCTAGAAAACCATCTATTTTTTTGGTCGTGCATTTTCTTTTGGTTCTAATTGTTTAGGAAGATTAGACAAGGCCGAAGA